>NW_027468859.1:20484104-20534104 GCF_046254945.1 Alosa pseudoharengus | reverse complement strand
ACCGGCGCTTGATGCCATCATGTCTGTGAGCTGTGAGATCCACCCCCCCCCACACACACCTCCCACCCCCACCAACCCCCTCCCCAAAATTAGACCACCCCAATCGCCTGTCTGATTGGTGTAGTCTGCTGGCACGCGGGTCACCCAGGTCCATGTTGGACGCGTTAAAAGAAAGCAGGGCTATGGCACATGTGCTACACTTGGATCCCTGGAAGGAGTTAAAGTGGCCCACATGAAGGCATCAAACGCTCCACATACCACTTTATGGTAGTCATATGGCAGCAGATTTGATATTTTTCCTACCACAGCAGGGAATAAAACTCGCCACTAATTTGGACTGTGAATGCTGCCGCTAGATTTTCAGCATGTGCTGACGGTGTTGTCCAGATGTGTGCAGGCCCTTTATTTTCACCCCCCTCCACCTCCTCCTCTTTTCCTCTCCTGCTCCTTCTTGTTAATAGTCTTCCTTTAAATTTATGAAAAAAATACACACCGTCCAACTATGCCCCCCTCCAAACAAAAAAAAAAAGGAAAAGAAAAAAAAATGAAAAGAAAAGAAAGCTCTCTTCAGTGGTTGTGTGGAGTTTTGATGTGAAGCATGTCGCCTCTGCTTTTAATTCTTTTCGTTTTGTCACTCGTGTGCATAAATATTTTTGTATCGGTTAGACGAACAACTGAACATTGTGTCTGTCACTTGAGCACCACAATCCCAGCGTCCCTTTCCCCTCCAGCAGCTCTTAAACACAGGCCTACTCCCACATGAGCCTGGGCAGTCTCCAGCTCCGCTCTTCCTCTGGAACAGCAGCACAGGCAGACCACACTGCTTAATTACTATTTCGATGGGGAAAATGTGTATTTAATCTGTTTCTACAGGCAGCTGTCAGCCATGGTGTTAGCCATTTCAACAGACCTAAGTTTGAGTTTCTCTGTCATTATTTAATCAGCATTTCCACAAGTACCCAACACTGTTTCTTCACCGACCTGAAACAATTCAATCAGTGAATCTGCCTTGTTAATCGAACCTTTCTCTCGGCTGCTTGTGCTATGCTACCTACAGTAATGGAGGCATTTCACCTCTAGGCCAAAAAAAGAATAAGTTGAAATCTTCATTCCATGTTATTCCTGTTGCTGGTTGGGTGTGTGGGTGTGGGTGTGGGTGTCTGTGTGTGTGTTTGAGGGTGGAGTGATGGGTTGTGGCTGGGGGAGGTGGGTGGTGAGGTGGGGTCCCGACGGGCACGTTGAGTTTTGGAGCGTTACGCTTCAGGGGAAGCTAAGCCTGGCAGTTACCCTGATCCCCCCGGTGAAAAGGCTCAGTTCACGGTACTGGAGGCCGCTACTGATAGACCATGCCGGATTACGGCACTCTAAAACCTGTCCTGCAACACTGAGATTTGGCTGGCCTTTCTTTTCGTGGACATGCTCTTTATGCTGGGTATTAGCACAAGACTTGCAGCTAGGCCCGAAAGAACCAGAGCTACAGCTCCTCGGCAATTATCGTCTCTCTCTCTCTCTCTCTCTCTCTCTCTCTCTCTCTCTCTCTCTCTCTCTCCCTCTCTCCCTCTTTCTCTCTCTCTCTTTCTCTCTACAGACAAAACAGCAGGCCTAAGAAAACAAAGCAGAACTTGTGATTTTGCACTGCCTACGCCAGTTCTTACATACATAGGGTTTTTTTTTTTTTTTAAACAAAGGCTTCACTTAACATTTAGTGGCCATGGTATTATGTCACACAACAAGGGAACCAGGTTACCATGGTCTCTAGCTGGTTTTCTCATTTTGTCAGTGGTGACGGTAATGTTCTGGGTGGCTTGTGCTAAAAGTAGAAGAAGAACAAAACGGGGAGGTCTTTGACTGTGGGACTTTCATTTGCACTTTTACTGTCGCCTCCCTTAACTGCGCAAAGATATTGATGCACACAAACATCAGAGCATTCACTCTTTGCCACAGCTTTCATTTACACATTTTTATTTGACAGATATCACACAGGGCATCAAAAGAGGGCAGTGTATAAATGTTTTTTTTTTTTAGAAACACAACACCGACACTTCAGCCCCCATTACAGTTTTTGATCAGCGGGTGCTTACCTGGTCATGCCTGTCATGTAGAAGCTAATGGGCACCGGTCCTCTTAACAGCTCAGATAGGTTTACTGCCCGTGACAGTTGTTTGTGCATGTACCTAAGACCCCCAGCTGGAAAAGCACATTAATGCAAAAAAAACCCAGCATGGCAGATGAAGAGGGCTTGCACTGTCATGTTGATAATGGCCGATGACATTAGAGCCCTGAAGATTTAAACTGGAGGAGGGTTACAGGCATGGGCGATAATTCAGCATGAGGAAGAAAAAAAAGCCCTCTCCCTCTGCCTTTCCCCTCGTGCGTGGACCCAAAATGAAATAAAGCCCAGATCTTATCACTTTTATTCATGCCAGGAGAGCTTGTTTGAGCCTGTCGCGAGGCTGGGATGGCCTGCCGGTATGTTTGCTGAAGGCGCTGGATAGATGAAAGCCGTCTTAACCATAAGCTATGCAGGAACCGTGCCAGGAGGAGAAAATGCATCATTGTGATAACAGCCAAGGGAGAGCCATCTCTCTCTCTCTCTCTCTTTCTCTCTTTCTCTCTCTCTCTCTCCCCTTGTTTACCCTGCAAAGGGCAAAGCGAAAAAAGGAGAGGTGGAAAAAAAATACCACATGAGGATGGCCGAGGGCTAAACTGCACTGTACACCTCATTTCAGTGTCGGGCGGGGGTAGGGAGGGAGACAGAGGGTGAGTTTTTTTTTATTTTATTTAACCTTTATTTTGCCAGGAAGGTCCCATTGAGACACAGTGTCTCCACTGCCAGGGAGTCCTGGTCAAGACGGCAGCAATGATTTCATTTAGAAAGACAGTGAATGGAAAACATGGGACATGGACACAGTCCAAAGACACCAATAACACACTAACACGGAAGACACAGAGACAGCAAAGGCTAGGGAGCTAAAAGAATAATTAAAATAAAATAGAACACTATAAGCAGTGACACTGTTCAGTGTAAGCTAACTTTAAAGTACTTTTAAAAACATTTAAGGAGGGTAAGGAGTCCAAGTTGAGCGTGTGTTGAAGCTCATTCCAGGCATGTGGTGCAAAGGATGAAAAGGCAGATTTCCCCAGTTTTGTTCCTGACGTTGAGGAGGAGCTTGTTTGAAGAACGGGTGCTGTATGTAGTAGGGCGAAATGACAGAAGGCTGCAAATATAACAGGGACGTTTTCCCATTAAGGCCTTTGCTAAAAAGATGAATTAATGAATATGAATTGTTCTTTTTAAATGCACTGAAGTCCATTGAACCTCTTCATACAATATACAGTGATGTGTTCGGTGCACCTGTTACAAACGGCAAGGCAAACTTGCAGTAAAAGGAAAGCAATTATTTCAATGGAAATAAAAACCTAACTTGGGTCTCAATTTTTGAAGGATTATCTCTATGGACATGAAAGGATAACTTGTCAGCAAGCCAGATGCCAATGTATTTATAGGAGGTTACCCTTTCTACTGTATATGAGTGCCATCTAGTGACAGTGTTGTGCGGTCAGAGTGTGTCCATGCCCGTGTGAAAGTCATATATTTAGTTTTCTTGGCATTTAGTACCAGTTTCTGTAGTGTACATCTGTAGTGAATTAAATGCAGTCTGTAGGGTATCCATTGCGTCTTGCATTGAAGAAGCAGTAGAATAAAGGATTGTATCATCTGCATAAAAGTGTACCTTTGCCGGGTCTAAACCTATACCTATATTATTTATATGAAGAGAAAACAAAATAGGGCCTAAGATTGACCCTTGTGGGACACCAGTCTTGTTAGAGATACAGAGTGACAATTCTCTATGGAGACAGTGTGTTCTCCCAGTTAAATAATCAGAAAACCAGGCCAAACACAATAGTCACTAAAGCCCAAAGTACACAGCCTTTGCAATAAGAGACCATGATAAACAGTATCAAATGCCTTGGATAAATCAATAAAAAGTGCGGTGCACGATTTTTTTATGGTCCAAGGCAGTGAAAATGTCATTTGTAACAGCTGATATGGAAATTGTAGTAATGTGGCCTTGCCTAAAGCCTGACTGTGTGGAACTTAAAATATAATATTTTTAGCTGTTCAAGGGATTCGAATACTTAGGGTTGGGTGGGGGTGTGCGGGTGGCAGTGTGCGGGTGGTTGAGTCTGATGAAACCTGTTATTTAAGTTGGCTCCTCCGTCGAGCGACACACCTGTCCCAGCATCTCTCGGGGACAGCGTTGGTTGTGCCCATTCCAGCAAATGCTGTTATGTCACTAGCCGCAAGCCTTATTCTGTCCTGATGGTATTTTCTGTTGGTTCTTAATGATACACACACACACACACACACACACACACACACACACACACACACACACACACACACACATACACAGACACACTCAATCGCTTGGCCCGTAGTGTTCTTCTTTGGTTTACCCAGCCTGCACACAGTTTGTCACTATTTCTTATTCCTCTCTCTCTCTCTTTCTCTTTCTCTCTCTCTCCCTCTCTCTCTCTCTCTCTCTCTCCTGAGCACTCCAGTTCTCTAAGGACACAGTGAGTTGGAATATCCAGGGCCTTTTAGTGGACTCTTATCTCAATCTCTCTAAACTGCACTGAGGACGGGGCTCAAGGATTTGGCCACTGCATAGCAGACATAAGGTGCCAGACCACTCAGCCATAACTCTCCTACTGGACCAACCTTCCAGCCCTCCAGCCCTCCCAACCCAGCCCTAAGGGGGCCAGCCTGTCTCCACAACCAGGGGGTTTGCAAGTGCCGTGTCAGAGCACGGCACCAGTGCCAGGCGAGGGGGTATGGCGGTAACGTGCCTGGCATGTGTCACCCCTCTCCCGCGCTCGTATAAGGACCGGCGGCATCTGAGGGTTGGTATTTTTTATAGCGCCCTGATTGTTTTGGAAGGCGCGCTGAAGGGCCTTGGATATTTTTTTTACAGTCGGGGCCCTTTCTCTCTCTCTCTCTCTCTCTCTCTGCTCTGCAGTAGGGTCTGGATGCCAGGTCCAGCTGGGGACTATTATGGTGCACGTTATCCCAAAAAATGCCGCCGCAATTATTTCACATACGGGATTGTTCTCAGTCCACCACCTCTCCCTAAAACTTCTCCCTCCACCCCCCCCCCCCACACACACACACACACACACATATCCTCCACCCCCATCCCTCAAATCTCCAACCCCAGACGAGGACACACTGGCTTCCTCCTGTTAGGAATGCAGGGAAGCCTCCCAGCAGCATGAGGAGGTTGGGCCCATGGGCCTAATTCAGTAATGGCAAAAGGCTGTGGCATGCCAGTGGCAGGGACATGGCTCACTCCGCGCCACCTCAGCAGGAGCTGAAACACTGAAGGGCTGGCGCTCGGTCATGATCGCCTCTCACGTAGTCTCCTCCAGGAGCTTCACTCGTCTCTGATTTTCTCTTCTCCTCTCTTCTCTTCTCCTCTCTTCTCTTCTCCTCTCTTCTCTTATCTTCTCCTCTCTTCTCTTCTCTTCTCTTCTCTTCTCTTGTCTTCTCTTGTCTTCTCCTCTCTTCTCTTCTCTTGTCTTCTCTTCTCTTCTCTTCTCTTCTCTTCTCTTCTCCTCTCTTCTCTTCTCTTCTCCTCTCTTCTCTTGTCTTCTCCTCTCTTCTCTTGTCTTCTCTTGTCTTCTCCTCTCTCCTCTTGTCTTCTCTTGTCTTCTCTCTTCTCTTCTCTTCTCCTCTCTTTTCTTGTCTTCTCTTCTCTTCTCCTCTTCTCTTCTCCTCTCTTCTCTTGTCTTCTCTTCTCTTCTCCTCTTCTCTCCTCCTCTCCCCTCTTCTCCTCTGTGCTCCTTTTTTTTCTTCTGAAGCGGGTGGTTGGGAAGAGATAATGGAAGTGACACCGACAAATGAAGCCCTCACATTTCAAATTTGAACCCTGCTTCTCCTCTCTCCCTCCTTCGTTCTCTCTTTCTCTCTCTCCCCTCTTGTTCTCTCTTTCTCTTTCTCTCTCTCTCTCCCACCACCATCATGGCTACCCTGCTGCTCTGCTGTCTGCGTCCTCCTTCAGCCGCAAGCACGAGCGTCATCGATCAAACTCCACTGAGCGCCGCAAGAGTGCCGTTCCAGCGAACCGAGATCTTAGCACGCGCCACACACACACACACACACACACACACACACACACACACACACACACACACACACACACACACACACACACACACACACACACACACACATACACACAAGCGTAGAGCCGGGACCCATGATTCAGACGCACCAAAATGCCACAAAAAGCTTAGCTAATGCACTCCCTCTACCCTCCCCCCTTCCCCACTCCACTCCCCCCACCTCTCCAGTACTGGATCTTTTCATTTTTTATTTCAAGTGTAAAGCAGCCAAGAGTCATAGCTCTTACTGACAGAGAAGTCTTTCCAGTTATTTTTCACTGTTTGTTCCCACCAGAAGATGCCATAGGATGTCTAAACCCCCCCCCCCCCTCCTTTCCTTTGGCCCACAGCGAGCAGGCCACAGTGTCTGTCTGTCTGTCTGTCTGTCTGTCTGTCTGTCTGTCTGTATCTCTCTATCTCTCGCTGTCTCCCCCAATGATAATATTTAAGTTATAGCGCTGCTACTCCCCCATTGCCTAACGTCTTCCTGTGAGCGGCACGTTGCGGGCGGGCGGTGGAGATGGGGGTTATGGAGGTGTGTCTGTGAGCTTTCCCACACAGGTGAGCAGGTGCCACAGGCTCAGTTTCACGTCTGCGTGCTTAGCGGGACGAGGGCTCTTTGCAGGCTCATGCGAACACAACAACAAAACTCTTGGCACACTTTGTCTTTGCGTATCATGGATGTTATTTTTTTCATGAGGCTTGTGTGTTGCCAGTGTATATGCGTATGCTTGCGTTTCTGTGTGGAAGGATATGTATGTCATATTTGTTTATATGTGGCTTGTGAGTTTATGGTATGTTTGATGTGAATAATGTGTTTGTATGGTCTACACTTGTGGCCTATGTGCGTATGTATGTGTGTTTTCTTTGTGTGTGTGTGTGTGTGTGTGTGTGTGTGTGTGTGTGTGTGTGTGTGGTGTTCTGTGTGCAGAGGGACTGAGCTGTCTCTTTAAAGAGCCTGTCTGTCACGTCGCTCATCACCACCCCTCCTCCACCCCACCACCACCACCACCCCCACCACCCTACCCCTCGGCCTCCCCGCAGAATCAGACAGATTGGAGTGGTTACTGCTGAGGCCTGGTTTGAGTTACACTGGAGCCAGTCACACTGTGCCTCTGTGTGTGTCTGTGTGCTGCCTTTGTGAGAGTGTGTGTGTGAGTGTGTGTATGTGAGGGAGAGAGTGTGTGAGTGAGTGTGAGAAACTGAGTGAGCGTGTGTGTGTTGTGTGTGTGTGTGTGTGTGTGTACTCTCTCTACCCTCCTCACCATCGCTGCTCTCTGACACACTCTTTTCCACTGTCACTCCATCTCAGTGCGGATACACACTCGAGCGATGTTCACTTTTCCGTTATCAGCCACCACTACCATATGGTCTTAAATAGCACTTCAAAAATGATGAGAAGAAACAAAAAAAAGTTTGAGAAAACACACACACACACACACACACACACACACACACAGCCAGGCAAACCTAAGCAGACGTAAACAATGAGCTATGCAAACGCTATCCCCCATCCATCTCTCCTCACTTAATTATCACGTTTGGCCCCTCTCACCCCCCCCCCCCCCCCCCACCACCACCACCACCACCACACACCCCTCCTGTTAGAACTCCATGCCCATGCTGTGAGAAAGACCCATTCAGGCTCCGGCGCAGCTTATCTGGCCCCGACACACTTTCCATTTGCCCACTTGGCCTGTCTCATAAAGCTGTTGGGATCCATTCAACAGGCCTGTAGTAAAAAGCGCAGCTTGGCAGCGGCTTCATTCACATTTTCTCACACATGTTGATCTCGCAAGCGAGCGAGCGTTCGAGAAGGGGGGGGGGCCATTCACAGAATGGTGCACGGCGCGTGTGGTGAGATGTGGCCAGTGCCTGTCCATTTTTTTTTTTGTCTGCGTGAAATGATTCCAGGTATAGCGGCGTGTTAGAAGAGTCACTGCATGAGGGAGCAATGCTGTTTGTGTGTGTGTATTTTTGTTTGTCTGTGTGTGTGTGTGTGTGTGTGTGTGTGTGTGTGTGTGTGTGTGTGTGTGTGTGTGTGTGTGTGTGTGTGTGTGTGTGTGTGTGTTTGTGTTTTCCAAAGCCTGAGTGAGAATGTCTGTGTGTTTCTATGGGTGTGGTGGGTGTCTTATTATGAGAGCGGGAACTGCACACCAACAAAAGTCTGTTTGTATTTTGCGCTCTGGGTCCTCTAGGGTCTCTCCCTATGTCAGCCCCATCTTTATGGGAAGAGGGTGGGGGTGGCATCTCCTCTCCCCTCTGCCTGCAACACGACCAAGGTCCCAGGCCACTGCGGCAGTGACAGCACCATGTCAGTGCCCCCTACTCCCCTCCATTTCCCTCCACCCCCCCCCCCCCCCCCCATTCCCAGCTTGCTGATTTGCATGGGAACCTGGCCCCTGATTAGCCAAGATCATCACAAACAAGACATCAGTGATGCAGGGCGAGGCCCCCGGGCCCCCAGGGGCACCCAGATCACAGCCATGCTAATGAGGCCAGGCGTTAGCGCCGCCGCCTCCGCGTAAGGTGTCAGGCAGGCCCATGACAGGTGCAGAGAGAGAGAGAGAAGGGTTGGGGGGGGTAGGTGGGCAACAGAGGGTGGTGTGTGTGTGTGTGTGTGTGTCGTGATGGGGGGGGGGGGGGGGGGGTGCATGGGTGAGGGGAGGGGGGAGTAGTCCCGGTGGCTTCTTCGCCCTTCTGCCTTTGTTCTCTATGTAAATGGCCTCAGCCTGGCATTTATTCTCTGGAATGTGCAGCTTGTGCATTGTGGCACCCCTCCATTACACACACACACACACACTCCCCAGTACACACACACACTCCCCAGTACACACACACACACACACACACACACGCACACACATACACCCGTACACACACACTTTCTGTCCTGTACACAAACAACACGTGCTGCTCTGGCAGCTGAAGCCTGTCCTTGGCTGGTGGTGGGCACCAGTGACACACAGCTCTTGTCTTGTCCCCTGTAGCTTCTCTGTAGTCTTACTCAGTGTCCCAAAATCCAACCTGAACAACCCCCCCCTCCCCCACACACACACACACACACACAAACACACACATGCCTTACACGCCTGTGCGTACATGCGTCCCGTTATGGAACGTGGGAGCCTGTGATGTCGCCCCCACCCCTTCTCCGCTACCCCACCTTTGTTTCGCAAGCACCCCCATCTCTCCCTCTTGGCGTTTCACATGAGATAATTAAATACCACCGCCTGCCTCTCCTGCACCACTTCACCCATGCTCTTAAAGGCGAATTAATTAGTGCTGGAGAAAATCACTGAAATCTTAAACGAGAGCTAAACTCAGAGTTGGGGAGTGGGGGTTTTGGGCTGGATTTGTGGGTGTTAGGTGTGTGTGTGTGTGTGTGTGTGGGAGGGGGGTGTTGTACAATAAGTAGTAGTAGTGGAGAATCTCCCCGTAGATTTGCTAATTGGCCGCGCGTTTTTGTAATACTAAAACCCAAGAGGGCGGAGAACTTTAGCGTCGGACCACCTCCGTGCTACGCACCATTAATCACACTCCTGTCAGACCTCCTATCCCTTCCCCGGCATCTCGTTTTACACCCCCCAACCTACCCCCCCACACAATCATTATTAGCGCTAGCCGCTAGTGCTGCCAATCACAGTGCCATGTAATACCAATGCCGGCACGGCTCAATTTTGCTACTTAACCTGTAATCTGCGCCATATTTATTGAAGTGCAATAGGAGGGGGGAGTGGGGTTAGGGATGGTTATGGTGTGAAGATGAGGAATAAAATTAGGCCATTAGGCTTCGCTGATGAATGCATAGAGGAGGGGAAAAAAAGACAAAGGAAAAAAAAGTGCTCGACGCTAACTGCTAGTTGACCTGTGCAGCCCCCTGCAGCAGCGGGCATTTTTTCATGAGTGTGGACTGCCGGTAATTACTGCAAATTGAATCCCAGAGAGAGCTGAGATGATTCCTTAACGAGTGCTTTCATTGGCCGTACACGGCCGTCGTGCCGTGACACGGGCCTCTTAGGTCTCTCGGGGTCCTGTAAAGGGGTGGCGTGGCGTGGCGTGGCGTGGCGTGGCGTGGCGTGGCGTGGCGTGGCGTGGCGTGGCGTGGTGCATTGCTCATTGCTGGCCAACAAGACGGGGAGATTAGATGAGGCGTTTTGTGTGTTTTCTGAAGGGCTTGATGGGTGATTTCACACCGACGCGTCACCACACCAGCCACCCTTCCACGTCTCCCTGATGGATTATTAGCATGCACTCTCTTATTCATGATCATTTGCACCCCTCCACTCTCCTCCCCTCTTTCTCTTTTTCTCCTTCCTTTTTTACTTCACTCTGTCTCTCTCTCATCCCCCCTTTTCTCTCACATTGGAAAGTTGATGAAATTGGACTTTGGCCGTCATTACCCTGTCAGTCTATTAGCTGACACGCCTCCGGAGCAGCATATGGTCCCTTTTTTGTAAGATGTGATAAGACACAGAATTGCCTGAGGTTATGCACACACCCATTTAACTCGCATGCATGCATGTACATACACAGGCACACACACACACACACACACACACACACACACACACACACACACACACACTCTCTCTCTCTCATACAAAAAATCATTGGCAAACATCTCTGATGGCATTGCCGTTAAGCAGCTTGTTTAGTCATTCTGTCAATGGCCGCCATCGTCGTGGCTCATTTAGACGTGGTTACGTCTCTGGAGGCCTGGGCTGGACACTAATGACGCTCTCTCTCTCTCTCTCTTTCTCTCTCCCTCCCTCTCTCTCTCTCTCTCTCTCTCTCCCTCCCACCCCTCTCTTTACGACTTGTCCTCCCCACAGTCACACACTCGCCCTGCCTCCTCCTCTTCTGCGTCTCCCCTATTACTCTATCTTTCTTTCTCTCTCTTTCTCTCTGTCTGTCTGTTTCCCTTTCTTCTCCCCTGTCTGCTGTCCAAGCTCTGTCCTGCTGCCAGGCGTCCATGTGAAGTCTCGGCCAAACCAAACACAGGCAGCCGTCTTGTCCTCCTCCACGGCACGCTCTCTCCCTCCCTCTTTTCCTCCCTCCTCTCTCTATCACTCTCTCTTGCTCTCCCCCAACTCTCTCACTCCCTCCCCACATCTCTAGCCCATCCCATTCTACCCCCCCCTTCCTCTCTCTCTCTATCACTCTCTCTTGCTCTCCCCCAACTCTCTCACTCCCTCCCCACATTCTACCATTCTACCCCCCCCCCCTTCCTCTCTCTCTTTCTTTTTCTCTCGCTCTCTGTGTGCTCCTGAGATGAGGCAGCAGGAGGTCTCGCCATGCCAGATAAACCCCTAGTGTGCCAGCCCCCCCCCCCCCCCTTCAACACTCCACACACACACAAACGCACCCCCCCCACCCCCTCCAGAAAACACAAGGCTCCCCGGCCACAGCCCACACAAAAAACAAGACAATATCCGCAAAGGAGCTGCTCATTAACGCACAGAAACCTCCCGCCTCCTGCAGCCTCTGCAAGCACATCAGAGACACAAAGACACACACACACACACACACACACACACAGACACACACACACAGACACACACACACACACACACACACACAAAAACACAAACACACACACACACACAAACACACACACACACACACACACACACACACACACACACACACACACACGCATGCATGCACATACACATACACACACATGCATGCACACATAAATACACTCATACCCACACTGATATCTGCCATGGCACACTCAAACACACATGCACACATACACATAAAACACACTCATATACTGTACATGCTAATATGTACACACACAAATCTGCACACACACTTTTTCTTCATCTGTAGCCTTACAGAGGAGATGTGTTCCACTGAAAAAGGAGTCACCATTTTACAAAATGTTTCTTTCTCCTCATCTCCTTGATCAGGAAATGCTGCTAGAGGCACATGAGAGTGCACTTCTAAACCTACAAATAAACACACACACACACACTCTCAAACACATGTCAACGTGTACAGAGACCAATGTGGAGAGAGACCAACACCAAAGGACCCCTTTAACCTAAAGCAAATCAAATGGCCAAATCTACATTTTATGAGCCGCAGGTAGCATTGGTGCATTGACTGATAGAAGCCTATTCTTGTTTCTTGCCCTCACATCAGGAATTGATACATACTGTATGATAACATGTTTACCTCAAATTACACAAGGTGACCCAACCAGACCAATAATTAATAGGCCTAATAGTAATTCACTTTGTAAATGACAGTGAGAAGGGGCTGGTAATTCGTAACGGCAAATGACCAGAAGTTTCCAGAGTTGCACCAGTTCTAAACAACACAAAGTATTCTTTTTTTCTTTTGTCTTGTTCTGTGTTCCTTTTGGTTTCACTCTCTCTTTCACATTCCTATCCATATGCTGAGGAGTACTGGTGCAGTGTATGAATATGTATGTGTTTGTGGTATAAATGTCTGTATGTGGGTGGTAAGACGTTTGTTGTGTTTTAAAGAGGTTCATATCATCGCAGCATCTCACTCTCCTTCAGTAGTCTCTCTCTCCCTCCATCTTCTCCTCCTCCTACTACTTACTGTATCTCCATATGGAAATAGGCAATAGTGCGGCGAGTGAGGAGCGGAGCTGTATATTAAAGCTCGTCTGACATTAGCATTAGCATAATGTGTTCTCGCCTTGGGGCTGTACCTGCCATCTGCATCAGGCACCGAGCCCTCTGGGAGGCTAACCACTCTATAACCTCCCACGTGAGCCCGTTTCTGGGGAAGTCACGTAGCAATCCCCATCCCACCCACCACCACCACCAGCACCAACCACCACCCGTCTTCCATTTTGCTCCTCTCTTCTCTCACATCCTCTCCTCTCCTCCCCACCTCTCGCCTTCCCCCTGCCAGGGGCACGAAGGAGATCTGTGTGGCGCACTGACTCCCCGCTAACCCAGAGAGAACGCCGGTGAGCTCTCGTGTGTCTCTGGGAGTGATCTACGCTCCATTTTCTCAGCTGCCACGTCAAAATGGCTGGCTGTCGCCAAGCCACGGCTGTCACTGTGAAGGCATCTTGCACTGCTCTTGTCTTTCTTGTCTTTTTTGTTTTGTTCACTGAAAGGGCAATGATCTGTGAGCCTCATCACAGGGAATTTACATAGCCTCACAAGAGCATGGATGACTGGGGATCAAGTGGAACACTCACTTTGAAATGATCCTGTGGAATGGATGCGCTTGTGTCTTATCCTAACCACATGCAGGGTAGGATAAGGGTAGACAGACTGCTAGCATTTTGGGTTAATATTTATTCATGGATTCATGTGTGTGTGTATGTGTGTGTGTTCCTCTGTGTTCCACAGGTAAAGATGAGCCCACCACTTACATCTGCACCACGTGCAAGCAGACCTTCACCAGCGCCTGGTTCCTGCTCCAGCACGCCCAGAACACGCACGGCATCCGCATCTACCTGGACACACACCTGACCGGCGGCTCGCTGACGCCACGCATGGCGCTGCCGCCGCCACTGGGCGCCGACTCGCTGCCCCGCTCGCCCCTGGCCAGCTTCCTGGGCGACGCCAGCAACCCCATCCACCTGCTGCGCATGGCCGCTCCGCTCCTCCGCGAGCCCCCGCCTCCGCTGCCGCCGCCGGCGCCGCCGGGCTACATGGACACGCGGCTGCCGTCCACGCCGCCCTTCATGAGCCCACCGCCACCGCCGCGCCACCACCCCCACCACCACCCGCACCACCACCCGCACCACCACCCCCACCCGCTGGAGCGCCTGGGCCCCGAGGAGATGGGCATGCTGTCGCAGCACCCCAGCGCCTTTGAGCGCGTCATGCGCCTGGCGCCCATGCCCGTGGAGCCGCCGCCGCCCACCATGGACTTCTCGCGGCGGCTGCGCGAGCTCGCCGGCAACAGCAACGGGAGCGGCACCGGCGCCGGAGCCGGAGGGGGGCCCACGCCGCCAGTCTCGCCCAACCGCGTGCCGCCCATGCACCGGCTGCTCAGCCCCACGCTCTTCCAGCACGGCGGTGGCGCCAGCAAGCCGCCAGGCTCCTTCCTGAGCGGGCCGCCTCCGCACAGCGTCCTGCTGGCTGCCCAGCAACAGCAACAGCAGCAGCAACAGCAGCAACAGCAGCAGCAGCAGCAGATCCGGGGCAGTGGCGCCTCGTCGCCCCTGGGCATGAGCGGCAAGTCCAAGTCGTGCGAGTTCTGCGGCAAGACCTTCAAGTTCCAGAGCAACCTGATCGTGCACCGCCGGAGCCACACGGGCGAGCGCCCATACAAGTGCCACCTGTGCGACCACGCCTGCTCGCAAGCCAGCAAGCTCAAGCGCCACATGAAGACCCACATGCACAAGGCGGGCTCCGTGAGCAGCTCTCCGGAGCCCGGCGGCGGCAAGGACGCGTCCGGCGAGCAGCAGCACAGGGGCCGGGACAACGCGGCCGGCGGAGGGGAAGGCAGCACCGGCCAGGAGAACGAGGAGGATGAGGAGGAGGAAGAGGAGGAGGAGGAGGAGGAGGAAGAGGAGGAGGAGCAGCCGCAGCAGAACGGAGGCCGACCCAACTCCAACCTTAGCATGGAGTCGGAGTTCAAGAACCGCAACAGGGAGAACGGGCCACACACGTCGCCTTGCGACAACAAGGCCACTGCGGCAATGGAGAGGATGATGCACGGCCCCTACAACAATATCAACCTTGACAATCAGCTGAGGATGCCTCTACATGGGCAGCCTCCCCGAGACCGGACCTCCGAGGAAGAGGAGGAGGAGGAAGAGGAAGAGGAGGACCCAGCCGCGAGGGAGAGGAGACACAAGGAAGAGCAGGACCCCATCGTCAACGGGCGCAACTTCGGCTCGGAGGACTCTCTCCCTGGCATGCTGTTCCGCCGCAAGCCGACACCCATCTCCAGTCCGGGCCTCCAGGCGTCCAAGCGCATCAAGGTGGAGAAAGACCTGGAGCTGCCGCCCTTGCCGCTCATCTCCTCGGAGAACGTCTACTCGCAGCTGCTGGCCGGCTACGCCGCCTCGCGCCACTTCATCCGCGGTGAGCACTTCCTGGGCTTCGCCGACGCGCGCCAGTCACCCTTCGCCACCTCGTCCGAGCACTCGTCCTCGGAGACGGGCAGCCTGCGCTTCTCCACGCCGCCTTGCGGCGGCGACCTGGACGGCGGCGGCGCTCTCTCGGGCCGCGGCAGCGGATGCGGTAGCGGCAGCAGCACGCCGCACCTGCACCGCGGCCCGGGCCCCGGGCGGCCGCCCAGCTCCAAGGACCGGCGCAACGACACGTGCGAGTTCTGCGGCAAGGTGTTCAAGAACTGCAGCAACCTGACGGTGCACCGCCGCAGCCACACCGGCGAGCGGCCGTACAAGTGTGACCTGTGCAGCTACGCCTGCGCCCAGAGTAGCAAGCTCACGCGCCACATGAAGACGCACGGCCAGTTCGGCAAGGAGGTCTACCGCTGTGACATCTGCCACATGCCCTTCAGCGTCTACAGCACCCTGGAGAAGCACATGAAGAAGTGGCACGGCGAACACTTGATGGCCAATGAGGTCAAACTAGAGCAGGCCGATCGGGTGTAGACACCACTCTATGTTCCTTTACCAGACTGTCATGAGGCTTAATGGATGATATTTTTGTTTGTTTTTGTTTTTTGCTCTTTCCTGACGTGAGACTTGTGGAATGACCTTTTCTTTTTTGTTTGTTTGTTTGTTTAATTTGTTTCTTGTTACAGAAAAAAAAAATGCCACCTGAGAAAAAAAGAGGAACTGGAAGTGTCCTGTTTTAAAGTCTTCAAAACAAAAGTGAAAGAGGAAAAAGACAAAAAAGCCCTGTTTGGCATCTCCCAACAGCAAAGGATTTTAGTTGTGTAGGAATCCATGGAGCCTTTCTACTGTGCAATAATATCTGTATTTATTGGGTTTTTGTATTGAATCAAGGCATGTGCAGGTACATTATCAAGGCATATTGATACTTTCTCAAAGAGATAGTTTTGAAATATGCTGGACTTTGAAAAAAAAAACCCCAGGCTACAATGTTAAGACATATACTGAGATGCTGGCATAGTGCCACGTTTTAAATTCACCAGTTGTTTTGTTTGCTTGTTTTTTTTCAGGGAAGTGGTTATGTACCCAGTAGAATAATTTCCCATGAAGAGATAAACTTCTAAAAACAATCCAAGATACACATTTTTTTTTTATTCCCAAGGATATAAGCTTACAACAATCCCTTATCATTATTTGTATTATTGTTATTTCATTAGGTGAAAGCACTGAATATGTCAGCTTGACAATAAATATAAATTTTAAAAATGAGAGGATTTTGAAAAAATCCCTGAGCATTTAAGGCAGCTAAAAGTTAGACTGCCCTGTGATTGAAAAGGAAAAAAACAATGACCCTTCTAACCCAATCATCATACACACAAACATATGCAGTGGATGATCTCTGAATATAGCTAGAACCTCTTGAATACCAAGAAGAGCTCATTTGTGTGAAGAAAAAAAATCAGTGATAAGTTTACTTGGGGGGAGAAGTTACAGGGAGATTTGGATGTAGTTGTCCAGATCCTCGCAATGCAATTTTAAGATTATCAAAATGTTTACGTTGGCATCTTGTCATCCCTCTTATCGTCGTTTGTTTGTTTACTTGATTCGCCCTCATCCGAGCAGACTCGGGCGTGCTTTTTAGCACTGTGGAAGCGAAGCGCCCACCACAGCCAATGTGTTACATTCCAAAATCTGTTAGACATTAACACTGATCTCGCAGACATCCCTCTGGCTGTCCGGGCTTTTCCCAGCAAAGCACTGCCGCCACCTCATCCGCCTGCTCGTTCTCTTGCTCACTCGCACTCAAACTGTGCCGTGTTTCCAGACGCCATGCCGTGCACTAGCCGTCCAGAGACACAGCCTGATTGGTTACACTTCACACTTGAAATGTTACACTGTGCTCCCATCTTCTGAGCCCACCCCCCCCCACCCCCCCGGTCTGTGTGTGTGTGTGTGTGTCTGTGTGTCTGTGTGTGTGTGTGTGTGTGTGTGTGTGTGTGTGTGTGTGTGTGTGTTTGTGTGTGCAATGACGAGTGGACGAGTGCTTCATCCACCATGGACCCCGGGAACGAAAATGATTTTCTCATTAACGCCTCTCTCTCTCTTCCTCCCTTCTCTGTCTCTCTTTTTCTCTCCATGTCATACACACTCTCCCTCTCTCTCTCTCTCTTTCACACACACACACACACACACACACACACACACAACTCCCAGTGGCTCTGAGCCTCCCCATCCACCTGCAGCCTTTCAGTGCTCATCAAATCAGCTTCATACATCTGAGAGTGCGGAACGCAGCGCACAGAGTGAGGGCCTATTCACTCCACCAATCACTCTCGCTCTCTCCACGGCCGATTTCAGCGCCGTGTTGTTCCCATTGGTGTCGCTTATGTTTTACGTGGTCTAATTTTAGCACACATAGCCCCTGCTCTCACACACACATACATTCAATTCATATCTGAACTGGAATTGTACACTAACAAAAATGAAACGCAGCGCAATAATCTCTCAAAGACACGGATGACAAGAGGGCAAGGGAGAGAGAAAAAAAACATTTGAAAAATCGTATTTATATTAGTGTAACAATAAGCCTGATTTCTGTTCACCACACAACATTAGCACATAGAAAACAACGAAAGGGAACTTAATATCGATGAGAGTTTGAATTTTAAAAAGTGACATATCTTAGTAGAGTGAAAGGGCTCCAGTCAGGATTATGTTTTCGCTTCAAGTGCCCGGTGCAGTCAAGCCTCAACATGTTTGCAACCCTCTTCAGTTCATCTTGGATGGGCCTGAGAGGGAAATGTTGGTCTACTACAGATTTGTCCAGATATTCAATTTTACTTAGTCCCTCCCCATGTAAGCTCCTTGTTTCAGGTAACAAAAAATTCAGAAAAGGGAAAACATTGGTAGCCAGTCAAATTATAGAAAGACAGTAATTTATAGGATAAATATGAATTTGGTGTGTTTGTGTAGTTTTAAAAGTATGATGCTACATACTTTGGTTTAAATCAGTTTTTTATTTTTATTTTATTTGCCAACAGTGAATGGAGAAAAACTGGATTGAAATAGGAAAAACAGTATGAATGACACTCTCACGTCTTACAATATGTTTACAGTACAGTGTTGAAGTACAAGGGTAAGGAACTCCTGTGTATATGTGTTTCAAATGAGAAAGTATTATTTTCTCCAATGTTTTCTATCACTTTTCTGAATGCCATAGGAGCTTTTTTGGTTGGTGCAGGGGATTAAATGTTAATGGATATACATATACAATTTGTTCACTGTTAAATACGCAATGTATTTGTAATTTTAAAAATTCCAGTGGCATTTTATGAAATTAATGCAAAAAAAATCCTTTATATTTTGCAGTCCATTATGAAATTGTGAGTCTATTCAAATGTTTTTTGTCACTATATCTGTTACAATTTTGGTAAATCTATCCTGAATGGGATATTAAAAAAATAAAAAAAACAAAACAGTGAAAATGCAACAGAATGTGTCAGGTGGTTTTCTACAAATTCTATTTTCTACAAATTAAAATTATATTTTAGCATTTTAAGGAATACTAACCCTTTACTAAAAAACATCCTTTTCAAGTTTGTTGCTGCATGACTTGATTGTGAGGGCCAAGCAACGTCAAAGGTAATTGCAGTGCTATTTCATATACTATTCATAACTAATTACTCCCTCATCTCTTGTGGAGACTCCACCATCAGGCCGTACTTTGTGCTGGACCCTTTGACCATCAGATGTGGCTAATAGGAGACCTTTCTCCCCCTCGGATGCACCTGCTCTTCCTTCTCCGCTGTGTGTGCTGTGTCTCCGCTGCCCTCTCTTGACCCCTCTTGTGGTGCCCAGTCCCCCCTAAGAAATGCCACTTCCCTTTTTGTGTAGCAGGTGGGCTTTTTCAAGAGGGAACAATGTCTTTGGTGGAGGCCAGGGAGGCAGGGGCGGGGGGAGGGGGGGGGAGGGAGAGCGCGAGGGTGCGGAGGGGAAGAATTGCTCAACGAAAAGTTCCATCCTACATTCATCGGTAGCCAATCGCCACCCCTGTTCCCCCTCTCTGCCTGAATGCTGTTTTCTGCTTAGAAGGACTCTCAGCCCTAAATGCAGGGGAGGGAGCAGTAACTTGACACAACTTCAGGCTGACAAACAAGCCCTCCGAGTACAGGGCCCCCGCGCTTTTTAGTTTATCCATGTTTAAATTGCTATCTTATTAGTGTGGCGCAAACAATTAGCATGCTTTAAATGTTTGGCGCAATTGCAGGGTTATGGTTTTGCACGGACAGAGACATCTGGTACGCATCGTGATCCTTATTGGGAACTCAGACAGAGCATAGCTCTGACAGCTGATTAAAAGACAGAAGGGGTTCCCAGCGTCCTCTTCAAGGCACCGGTCTTTCCCCCTCAAGGTTACGCAATATTCAGGCTCTCATTACCAGGGACCACAGGGATGAGTTACAGGCCAGTTTGGGCCACTTTCTCAAACAAGCTCGTGTCACAGTTCACATGTGACACGCCATTAGAGGCTTCCTTTAAAGTCATGTAATGGTAGGTCCTGCTCATTTTTTGCGTGTGTATGTGTTTGTGTGTGTGTGTGTGCGTGTGTGTGAGGGATGCATGTGTGTGTGAGTGTGTGTGTGTGTGTGTGTGTGTGTGTGTGTGTGTGTGAGGGATGACTGTGTCCCTGTATCGGGTGGCATGGGAAAAGTGTGTCCCATCTTCAGTGGTGAGATAGCCACTCATTTTGTCCTGCCAGCAGCATGGGTCTATCCCACACTCTCTCTCTCTTTCTCTCTCTCACTCACACACACACACACACACACACACACACACACACACACACACACACACACACACACACACATACACACACACACACACACACACACACACACACTCGCTCTCTCTCTTGCACACACACACACAGGGAGGCCGAGCATAAATGATGGGTTGGCTAAAACCACGCTCCTTGGTGAAACAGTGGGTGTCAGCAGGGCTTACAGCTCAGGCCCCTACCGCCTCATGGGGGCAGCGGCAAAAAAATAGCAGCTAGGCCTCTCTGGGATCACAGGAGGGGACTGTGCCCAGTGGGCCCCACTGCCGCCTCTACGCCCAGTCAGTAATCTCTCGTCTCATCTGACCAGTGCCCAATCAAGTAACCCCACACACCACGAAACCACCCACCGTTGGTGGTCAATGTACCAGGGCCCTACAGGGGCGGAGGAGTGAGGGGAGAAAGAGAGAGAGAGAGAGAGAGGATGAGCGCGACCGGAGAAAATCTGCACCAGCCTCAGTCCCTGGGAAAAAAGCAGGGAGGCGACTGAGAAGCCATTTCAGAGAGGGCGGTCAGGAGACGGCGGAGGAGTGCGGTCGCACCGTGGTCACTCAACAGCTGCCTCTTCTGAGGAGCCGTGCCTCCGGGGGAAAAGCTCGGACCCGCAGCAACAAAGGCAGCCTGTGGCGGGCCGGGTGCCCATAAGTAGAGCACAGGAAATGCACACTTCCTGACAAGAGCGCCCCAGCCGAGTCGTTTATTTCACTCCTCGCTCTTCACTATCTGAGAAACATGTCATCTTGCATTAGACACCATATATTTTATACGAGCAATGATGAGCAGTGCTGCCCACGAAAAAGCCCTACATTGTTCAGTTGATCCTCTAACTTAAGATGCATTTACATTTCAAAGACATTTGATGGTAGTCTTATTTTTGAATGTTGCTGGGTATTTTGGACCAGTTTCCCCCGTTTAGATGTTGACTTATGCTAATATTCCTCTCACACACCAATCTCATAAATCTGTCACCATGTGGAGCTCTTTATTGATAAATGAGTCTGCCATTGATATCAGATGCAGTTCCCTCTCTCCAGCCTAATTCTGCTTTGTCTTGGCACACCCTTGGTTATATAGATGAAATATGAGTCAGGTCATGCTGATACAGGTCTGCAGATACTGCCTGATGCATTGAATTGGAGGCATACCAAGGCATAGCCTTAATAATAACACCACACCCACCGCCTGAATAATTATGCCTGCACTCACCGAGCTGCTGCACCTCTAGGCTTCCTTGCATCGGACCTCCCCAGTACACCAAACACAGGTGAATTAAGGCAGTCTCCGTCAGTTCGCGCCTCTCCCAGACTACCTCAGGGGGGTCAGCGTAATTGTTGACTTGGCCCAGCGTTCGCAATTGAGAAATATTAAATCTTCTCATTTGATTTGGACTGTAATTATGTAGTAAAAAAAAAAACAAATGTGGTTGGAGGCTGTGAAGCCGTTGCCTGCCGGCTGAACCAGCTTTCATCAAGTGCAGACTGGCTTAATTACAGACTTGGTGATCACTCATCCCTCGCGCCATGTAGCCTCCTGTGTTGTTTTTGTTTTTAGAGCCGTGTGCATTCCTTTATTTGGTGCTAATCACAAGGCAATTGTGCTGTTTGCAGTGTCTGTGGAGGGGAGCTTGACATTTAGTCCACACAGACAGTGAACGGCAGAAGACTGAGGTGGGAAAAGAGAAACGCTAGTGTAGCTCATCCCTCTGGAATTTCAAGGCTAGTTAAATGCAGATCCCCTTTTTTGGGGGATGTTCTTTAATGATAAGGTATTCATTGCTATAGTAGCAGGCAGACAGACCTACGTGAAGGATGAGTCAAAAGGCAATTGTGTTTTAGTTCAACGGTAGCAGACAGAAGTGCTATTGTTCAGCATTTGTCAGAACACTAATTTCTACTTTGAAGGACTGAAAGGACAGTTTTTCTTTCCATGATACAAAAATGTTCATAATCCTACAAGATAAGCATGTCTTCCTGCTTGATCAAATGGCTGTTGATTGCGAATGGTTCATGTTTGTACAGTATGTACTGCTCTACCATATCATGAATAGTTGGAAATATTCTGAATATTTCTGAATATAGGTTCCTGGATATGTGTGTGTCCATAAGGAGAGAACTTAAGGAGCCATGTTTACAACAAACTCCTGCTCATTTTCACAAATGACTCTGCTTGACAGACCCCCATGGCGGGGTACATGAAAACCCATATTCACCTAACACCAATTGGGCCTTTCTGTGAACCTTTTGTTTTACCCTGTGGATGCTGACCATCTGGTTCATTTGTTAGTGCAAGATGGGAACCATGTCGCAGAATGGAACAATGAGGTGGACCGTACTTTTGCAGAATAAAGAGTGTTCTTTTAAAAAGCACACAAACCAAGGAAGCTCCTGATAGCAGCATTCACATTCGGTAATTAAAAATATACAACAGTTCCTAAGCAGACCAAGGGAAACCAAAAGCAGTAAGCAGCATGGTCAAGAACTCTCTAAATGGACTTAGGGGGTGATGGGCAAAGCGGGGAAGGGTTCTTCACTGTCTGGTGGCCGACCCCCTCGTGTCTCAAGTGCAGGTTTGGGGAAGAAAGCGGGAGACCCCCTACGCGTCTCAGGGTCACCGAAAGAGTGTCTGTATGGTACGTCTCTCTTTGTGCACGTACACACAGAGGTCTTTTATGATGTTTCCATATGTTTTGGCAGGTGGCTGGAATTGAGACCAGCAGCAGGAGTAATTAGCCCTCTTTGTGACCAATGGGATCTTGTTTTGTTGTTTGATCAGCCCCCAGTCTCATTAGGGTGCTTCAAGGCCAAGGGGATGTGGAAAAAGAGGGACTCATAGAAAATGCTGGAAGGATCACGAGGACAGAAAACGAAAGCTGATGGGCAAAGAAATCCACCTCAGAAATGGTAGACAAGAATCCAAAAAAGGTTAAAGTGTGATAGTGTCAGACATTAATTGAACAAAAGAAAAAAAACTGAGAAGTGACAAAAAAATTACAATTTTTTTTTTTGTTACAGTAGAAGATCAGTATGTTGTTTCCTTCACTCGGTCACTTATCTGGCCGGAAAAAAAGCTTCCCATGTGCTGGCAAAAGAATCATAAAGGTGATTAACTGAGGTTGCTAATTAAAGATCAATGGGGCCTCTTTTTAAAATGATTTGTGACATGAGTTAGTGGCCAGACGGCTCTCTAATGACATCAGGCAATGTCCAAGAGACAGATGGCTTATTGATTCACACCATAGCTATCTTAAAAAGACAGTAAAACACCATTACCGCATTACTGTACTGCACAGAAAAATAAAACACTTTGGTTACTTTAGTAGTCCTGACAGAGATACACTCACACACACAGCGCGTCTCAGTCTGATGTCAATTAAAAGAGTGATTAGACTGTGATCAATGCATATCTGTTACTGTAAAAGCTAAGTGAATTATACCAGCCAATAATTGTTGTTCATAAATATCACTGAGCTTGATTTTAGAGTAGAAGAAATACATTCAATTAGCATTTGTCTTCTGAGTATACACTTTCCATCATGACCAAGGAGATGGTAAGAGCACTTCTGAGGCATAGCTCAATATTAGCAAATAACTTCAATAGGCCACAACAACGTCACTATTATAATTCCTCCTCTTAAACATGCTGAGGTGGTCTATGGTTGGTTTATGGCCATAGCTAGGCTAATTAGTTTCTGTAATATATATCCCAGAACCATCAATGTTTCTGAAAGGTTTTACTCCAAGTAAATCAGTCTACTTTTCTTGTTCTATTTACAGCTCAAATTAGTTTAAATATTCTGTTGTAACTTATATTTAGATCACAATGTTGATTCTTCCACTTTGGCCACAGGTGATATTAAAACAACGTGGAAAAGTCATTCATTCAATCAATCAATTTTGCAATATAATGCAAGTATAGATTCAGAAGAATTCGGTGTGTACCTGCTGCACTCCAGATCAGTGATCACCTGCCCCTTATTAAGCGTCCCAGCTGATGTTTATAAGACTGACTGGGATTTGGCTGGATGGCGAGTTCTCATCAGACTTGCAGCCCTTGGCCATGTCTCTAGGTAGAGAGGATCTGTTTACCTGTACGTCACAATGGCAATGTCGGAGTGGGGTCAAGGGTCGAGTGACTTTTTCTGAGTCTACATTCTGTGCAGGTGAATTGAAAATGATCATTAACAATGTTCTTTTATTTTAGACTTTTCCTACTATCTGCATTGAGTTGGTGTGTCTGTGGTGACTCAGTTAAAGGTAAAATGTTACTCTCTGTATTTATTGTAGATCTTTGTGGAAGTAATACTTATTGTTTGCCCTGACATTTTAAGATCACTACAACAGCTAGTCTCAGCCAACTGAGCCTGGACCCAATAGAGAGCCATATTTCCCCATTCAAAAACTAAGAACTTTACTTCATTGTAAAAAAAAAAACTGTTCACTTTGTGTGACTGATGCTATTTTCCACGTCTTTTTCCAACCATAGATTTTTTGTAGGAAAAAATGAGAACTGAGCACATATCCTGAATTATTTACACCTGGCTTGATATAGTCGCTCCTACTCATCCTGCATTGGTGTTAATTAAACGTGTTGAGCTAGGATGAGCTAGGATGACCGGACAATGTCAAGCCATGCTTTATCACTTATCTTGGATTTCTTAATTCTGTCGTCTCTGCCTGTCTCTGTTTTCTATTTATGAACATGGCCATGAGGACTCCGACTTCCATGATTCTGATTCCGCCCCCTCCTCCTCATCTCTCTTTTCCCAGAGGTCTCTGAGAACAGTGGACCTGAGTCCAGCAGTTATGTGTCGCCACTCTGGGAGGAACACTATGACCAGTTCTTTCAAATGTTCCTCGCTGGTGAACTTCCACCTGGTACCATAAGCCATTTCAGTTCCACCTATGAGCATGGCCACAATGCTTACACTGACATTGGCTTTGAGAGGGTTCCTCCTCCTGCCCCTGAAAGAAGGGCTCCTTCTCACCAAAGGAAAGTACAGAATGACTCTAAAATGAACACCAAGGTTCCTCAAGGTGTTTTACAGCCCTTTCCAACATCCAAAAAGGCAAATGCTTGAGCAAAAGCTCCTGTAAAGCAGCCTTCAAATCCCAAGAGAAATTAGCATTAAGGGGGTCCATCTCAACACTAGACAGGAAACCTAAACAGGGGTAAGCCACATTGTCTGTAATTTGCATTTTCACTCTGAAGTTGAACATTGTTCTAAAATGTCTAATTTACCTCTTAGATGGTGGTGTATTTGTTCTGCAGTGACTGCCACAAAGATCAACACTTTAGCCTTGAATTCAATAAACTTTAAGAACTAGGAGTAATTTGGTTGCAATGTCTTTCTTTCCAGGGGGTTTCCAGGGGGTATTGTCTTCTATAGCCTACTGTTGCCATGAATGAGGGAAATGGTCAAGATGGATAGATGGGGCCCAAGGCTCCTATTGTTTTTTTTTCTCAAGTTTTTGAAGTCTAACGCTTTCAAATGTCAGTTATTAGTGTTGATTCAAACACATATTTAAAGTTGACTGCTGCTTAGCAGGCACTTTATCCAAAGTGACTGACTAGCAGTGGCGGGTTCGGGAATTGAATCTAGGTCAACCCAATAGTTAGTCAGTGACGTTACTGCTTGTCCACCACGCCTGGGAAAGGTCAGCTGACTAGAGAATATTCTAAAGCCTCTCTGCTTGTTTGCAAATGTAATTTAATTTTATACATGTCATTATAGTTTTAAAAAACTACAATTTAAAAACAAGACATTTTACAATAAAAAAAAAAAAAAACATGTAGGTATAGTTTTGCTTCGCTGTAGCATCACAATCACCTTCAGTTTGCTTAATGGTGTGAAATGGATACCTTTTGGGTGGAGGGCAAGTAGACAAGAATTTAAGACTGAAATCTAAGGGCAGGATTTCTACTTTAAACATGTGTATGACTCCTAAAGAGGAAAAAAACAAATGCCGTAAAAACATCCTGCTCCTACAGATCCTTTTCATTGCACAGGGTTACCCAGAGAGACAATTTCTTGTCATGGCTTTTCTTTTATTGAGAGCGGCCCTGTTTCTCCTAATGGCCTCCTTACACCAAACAACTTTGACAAGATTTGGGAAAGATTCTTGAAAGATTGACTAATGCCCCCCATTCAGGCTTTACTCAAAAGATTACAATCTTTCCCAAATCTTGTCAAAGTTGTTTGGTGTAAGGAGGCCATAAGGGATCCTTATGAGAAATGAGGTGAGGTAAGAATATTGAGTAGGAAAACAGTATTTTGAGAACTAAATTGGAACTACAAACTGCCAAACTACATTAACACTGAACCTTTCACACATACATGTGATGCAAGATATCAGAAGGTTTGGTATTAGACCTCTGAAGTTCGCCTACAAAAAGGAACCAAAGCTCCAGTCTTTGCCCATATAAGGAGTTCCGGCTGTTAATTGAAGCTAATTACCTATGCCAAGATGCTTTGCAAGTTAGCTCTGGGGTGGCAAAAATCAAAATTCGCGATCTTAACATATACCAAAGATCACAGTGCCTTCTCAAAGGCAGAAGACAAAAGTGTGTAGAGTAAAACGTCTGCATTTTAGATTTCTTCATTCCCATAATAGTAACAGTTGCGATCATTTAAAATATCTAAGTTATTTTCCCATAGTAGGCTAAAAATCACAAGATATCAGAGCTCCTTATTCACCTTATTCCGTGCACAAACATGGGGGGTGCCATCTTTGTCCGCTTTGTACTTTAACTTCCCATTGAGCAGTATATTGCCATACCAAACAGATCAGATATCTGTGAGGGAGTTAGGACGTGTCTAAAACGGCCCTGAAGTGTTTTGGTTTTAACATTTTGGACAGCAAATAATCAGATAATGCCTTGGGTTTTGGGTATAAATAAAGAAAGCACTTTATAAGAATATATTATGACAATTATGTATTGACATACTGTGCTGAGAATGGCCAGTCTGTCTCTAAAATATCTCCTTATGATACGGGAGGCCACCGCCGCATATCATCTACTCACTCCGTAGAGGTGAATAGATGGCGAAGTACAGTCTTGCCATCTGACCTCCTGATGGCATTTTTCGTTTCCTCCCAAGTTAGCCTCAATCCTCTTCTACTGTTTTATCTCAATGAAGCTAATTAGCCGGAACTAGCCGACCATTAGATTGGGCACAAGGCGGAAGAAAATACATTTCTAAAATGGGTGTAGTGGAATAAGGTGAATATGGGTAAAGATGGTAGCTTTTTTGTGGTGAAATTCAGATGGAGTCCTGCGTCAACACATATATCAATAATTGATGTCATTATTTTCAGCTGATCTTCATTATTGATCAGTGTGTTTGATTGGCTGGTGTCTACATGCTCCTCTTTATCCTCTACATAAAGCAACAGGAGACACAGTGGGACAGCTTGAAGTTTGTTTGGGAGGTGTTCACGATTATGGGAGGCACACTAGTTTTGTGGTGAACTCTTTGTTTTAATAACCTTCTTTTATGGTTTTTGTGCAGTGTATAGTCATGACAAGATTACAAACTGCTTAAACAGCTGAAATGTTTTTATGTATTTGTTTTTCTCTTCAGGACTTCTTTTCTCAGTGTCATGGTCTGGAATGTTCATGGTTTTCCTGCTAAAGGTAAAGTCTTGGTCTAAAAATCTCAAATGCTATTATACAATATTTTAACTGCTTTCATTTACTTTGGGGTTTCCCCTCCTTATTTAAGGATTGAATGGTCCACAACCACAAGCTCAGCCTGGCCCTGAAGGAATAAATCCTGTAGATTCCAACAATGTTGCAAACATGGCTGGTTGGTATTGGGTGGGACATGATCCTGTTGATTGGTCTTGGATGGAATCTCCCATCTCTGATGATGATCAGCAGCCAGGTCCACCTCCACCTCAGGCCCCTGGTGCTGGTGCTGCTGCTGAGCCTGATCCAGCAACGTCTTGGGGGTTTGATCCTGAACCTGTGCCCTTGCATCCTTCTGTGCCTGATCCTGACACAATCCTGGTTCCACAATATCCACCAGCACCACCACCACCTGAGCCATTCTACAAATCTGGGAAAGTCATCCGTCTGTTTTCAATTCATGAACATGGCAATGAGGAGTCGGAGTTCCATGATTCTGGAGACCTGATTCCGCCCCCTCCTCCTCATCTCCCTTTCCCGGTGTCCTCTGAGGACCGTGGCCCTGAGGTCAGCAGTTATGTGTCGCCACCCTTGGAGGAACATGACGACCAGTTCTTCCAAATGTTCCTCGCTGGTGAACTTCCACCTGGTACCATAACCCATTTCAGTTCCACCTATGAGCATGGCCACAATGCCTGGACTGACGTTGGCTTTGAGAGAATTCCTGTACTGTCAGCACAAGCTCCAGCTCCCCATAGTACTGTTAAAGAAGTGGACACTCCAGTTAAGCTACCTCAACATGAGTCTGAGACTGTCTCCAGTCCCAAGCAAACCTGGTAAGAGCTGCAAGAACCAATGCCCTCAAGTAGATTTGCATGTACAGTACTGTAAATGACTGTTGTGGCCATGTGTTGTCCCCCATTCAATGTGTTTGAGTGCTGCTCTGCTTGATGTTAATGATTATGATGTACGTTTGCTTATAACTCAACCTGCAGGTTTGGTGCTTGGGTTATGTCTACTTACAGTATGAAATCTTTATTTGCTCTAAAATGTCTGTTTGCTTCCTAGGTGGTGAAGGGCTCATATTTGGAGATTCCAGGATCTGTGTTTTCTCTTGATCCTCAATAAATTTTGAACTTTTGAAAACACTTGTGTAGTTTTGCTTAACTTCTGAAGTGTTGGTGCTTCAGCCCTCATGTTTCACTAAACTAAACATCTACAGTAGTTCCTGCTTGATGGTCCAATGCCTGTAACTTGCTCCTTGAAGGGTTGGTTAGCTAAAGTGAGCACTACCACAGGCCCATCAGATAATCCAGCCTTTGGATAGCAGCAGTTTCCATTATTTGAGTAAAAGCCTACTGTCACTCTGTGCTCAAATCTTGAGTCATGAAGTTCTGGTTCTGAAGTTCACATTGGATTTCTCTAGTTCTCTTATTATACAATTAATGCTGAGGTGAATGTATTTGGTTATCAAGGCTATTTATTTCTTGATTTAAAAAAAAAAAAAGGGTACACACTATTGGGTGTTGTCTTTGGAGCATCTGAATTTTCTTTTGGTGTGTTGTCTTCATGATTTTCAATCTGTTGCCAATTCAGACCTCACCTCTTTTAGAAATAAATCCTGTCAGTTTCAACTATATTTGGCATTCTGGTGGCTCGAGTCAGCATTGGGGCAATTTCCGACACTTGAGGCCTATTTCCTGACTGGCTCATTAGCATAGCATTATGGGAGCTCAATGATTTTCTTTTGTGCAACCTTCATCTGTGACTGCTCTGTATGGAGTTGTGGACCACCAGCTGGAAGTACTTATCTTTCTCCAGTTCAGATTCTACCCATCCACGGGTATATCTGGATCATTCATTTAGCAGGGTGGGTGGGAGGTGGCACAGTTTTCTGGAATGACACACAGTTGTTATTAATATGGGTCATCTGCATGCAAGTTGAATTGACCCAGCCTTGTCCATTATGTCCCGTGTCATTTTCGACCTTTTTCACCATATCGGCATGCATGTGGATCTTGGCAAACTCTCATTCCGTCAGGCAAGAGGCCATTTAAACAACTTTCGCCTGGGCTTGGGGGGGGGGCGCAGCCAGAGATAAACACAAGCACACCCCCACACACGCGTGTGTGCACACACAGAAATACACACACACACACGCGACAAGACCAAAAGCCGCCACTAGAAATTTGCATGGTGCTCAGTAATACATTAGTGAACATCACTTGGCAATCTGTTCATACCAGCTTAATTGGATTTTAATACCGCCTCTGATCTTGTTTTCTAATTAACGGCGCTGGCTGGCAACGAAGCAGAACTGTGCACCCAACAACACCTTTGATCCTGGCCATATGGAGCTCTTCCAAGCGTGGCGTGGACGGAAAAATCAGTCACCTCAATGCAGGGGACAAAGGTACAGAAGGGAGGGAGGGTGTGTGTGTGTGTGTGTGTGTGTGTGAGGGGAGTGGGGGTGGAGGTGCTAGGGGGAGTGTGAAGAGAGAACCCTGGTATAGAACACACCTCCCGGTGGCATCCCTATTGATTAATTTCTCTCACGATCGGTTGTGATCACGGATAAATAAAACATGAGCCTGTGAACTGATGCAAATAAGCCTGTGCATGCTTTAGGGAAATGTCAATTGCTTTTCTAATCTGTTTATTTCTCCCCTTGTGGCCCTCCACTGTTTTTGATGAAGGGCTGCTAAAATGTATTCCTTTTTTCCTCGGGCACATATCATGAAGTATGAGCCATATTTCTACATGCAAGCGCCAGATTTTGTAATTGAGTGGTATTTGATGTATAAAAAAACATCCTCGGCATAGCTCGGGCAATAAATTGCTGTGCATCGCGGGCCTGTGTTCACCCGCACTACTTAGCGTTTGTACAATCACTCGCGCTTTTATTCTGATCTCTGTCACTGAGGCCTTGCAGCGAGGGTGGCTCATCCTATCTACACCGTGTGGTCTCTCTCTCTCTCTCACACACAGTCGCATGGCGATAATGGAACTGCATATGCAAGGCCCTGACCATTCCTATTAATCCCCTGTGCTTGAAGTATGCCCATTTAAATGGTGGGTTTGCCCTTCGCTGGAGTAATTGTTTTAAATCATGTGTATTATCTTTGAGTGGCTTCCTCACTGACTTATGTCTACATGGTTTATCCCTCTCTGGCTCAGGTGTAATGGTGAACTCATCGTGAGGCCGCTAATGATGGGAGTCTATTGAGGCCAAGGTCAAGTGGCAGGTGAGGCTCCTGAAAGGAAAGCATGTGTTTCTTCTCTTGCAATCTGAATGTGAAGATCAATTAACGATTCTAAAAGAAGACTTAATGAGTTGATTGTATTTTTATGCTAGATTTGTGATTCACATAATTACAATTTGCATCAAATTGAAATGTTAATGTAAAAGCAATTAAAGAATAAACAAAACTATTAGCTATGAAAAGTGGTATTTTCTCCCCTTGGTTTTAGACTTTTCCTTCATATGTTTGGAATTAGAGTCGAACTGCAGTTTGAAAAGTAAATAATTAACTTGCTGTTTTTCCTATGATCTTTAAAACACAACTGCCACATCTTGGCAAATCTACCACACGCTTCCTTATTCAAATGGTGACAGACAGAGAGCATCTTGGCTCTGACTCCAGGGGCCGCGGTCTCTCTCTGTTCGGCAGCGCGCCCTCACCCTCCATGACCAGAGGAGCGGTAGCAGACAACCAAACTCAAAAAAGAGGGGGCGTCCCTGGACTGGCCCATGTCAACACCCCCTGGGGAGCACAATCAAGTCGTCTGATGTTAAAAAGCTCCCGCAACGTCAATCACCGTAATTTCTTTCGGCAAAACTGTGATTTTTTTTTTTTACATTTTCTTTCTCTGACAAAGGCTTTGTCTGTGCCCCGATGTCAAAACATGCCATTTCAATCAGAGCTGTAAATAACTGAGGGTTTTCAGGAGTCAGCAGTCATAGCCCATATCTCCGCTTGACAAGAAATATGTTAATTGTTGTGCCTGCAGTAAAACACAACACATAGTTAATTTGTGGACTTAAGTAGCGCTGTCTTCCTGTCTTACAAGGGGTTAACTTGGTTTGGCTGACCAAAAGGAGATGTTTTACAAACATGTACTCTGTTTTCTTTCTCACTGCCGTGTGTGTGTTTGTGTGTGTGTGTGTGTGTGTGTGTGTGTGTGTGTGTGTGTGTGTGTGTGTGTGTGTGTGTGTGTGTACTGTAGAAGTGTAAATGAATGAACATGCGGGTTGGTGTGTTGATAGAATGAGGGCTATGTGTGTCTCTGTGTGTGTGTTGGAGGCAGGGATATGAATGTGTGTGTACGTAGGTCATAATAGTATGTGTGTGTGTGCGTGCGTGTGTTTGTGTGTTTGGGATACGGTTATGAATGTGGGTGTGTGAGCCTTCAGTCAAGTTGTCGTGAAAACAAAAATCTCTCTTATGCAAATTGGATCACGCAGGTCGACGCGGTGGCAGATGATAGGGCCCTTCAACCGCAAGTATTCCTTCCAGTTCCTCTGGCAGTGTCGTATCACTAAATCACTAAATTAATGATGAAAGATTTGAGGTAAGTACAGCTTTGTCCTCTGGGCATAAGGCCATGGGAAAGTTCCTTAATAGCCATCAACATCTTTGACATTTTCTTTGTGACAGACCAGGCAATAATGCTAGAGAGCTGGTCTGTCTAAAAGTAACAAAAGTGAACATTTCAAATCAGACATTTCAAATTAGAACATTTACTACATACTGTAGTCATTTTTTTTTTCTCTGATTCATAATAGGTCAACATATTCAAAAGGATATGAATCAACTCCGTGTGACATACCCTCTCTATTCATGCATTAGCCACTGACCCATAAGGGAAATGTTTTACCAAGTAATTCCTTAAGGCTTAAGCCAATCTTTGTTTAAATCCATCAGCATGATGGCATTATAATTGCAAACGCCAGCGGAGAAATGAGTGAGTGGACATGCCAGTATCATCAGCTCAGTGAAAAAGCAGTAAACACAGAGACATTTGGCACTTTAAAGGTTGCGGCAGCAATTAAAGAGCGTTCTGTGGCGTGCAGGTGGTTCAGCAAGTAAATGCCCGCACCCAACTCTCTCTTTGCCCGTGGTCATTTTGGCATGCACTTTGGCATGCACATAGCCCGCAAGGCCGGGCGTACCGGTCTCAGTCAGGGTTTCACTCCAGGCGAAAAACAACACATGGAACACACACAGATGCTGGCATACCTGAGTTTAGCGTCAGTGCTTACGATTAATGGTATGGGGCACCAGGAAAGCAACAGTAGTCAGATTATAAGATTCCCTTGATGTTGTGGAATGCGAGTCGTTTCGAAACCCAAGCTTTGATTGTTTTTCATTTGTATTTTTCTCTCTCTCTCTCTCCCTCCTTGCCAATTAGTCTTTTACGCATGTTTGGGCCAGTTTGGTACAGAAGCAGACAACCATATGAGATGTGTGTGTTAGAGTGTAATATTCAGTCTTATCCATCTATTCTCCTGCTCCTAGAAATGGGAGATCAGAGAGAGTTAGTGGTACTTGCTGATATGTCTGGTCCACTAGGTGACATCACTAAGTCTACTCTTATGGAGAAAAGGGAATGGCAAATAATACCCATGTGATATGTAACACGCATAAAAGCTTTTTGGTTACATTTATGGACATTTTCACAGCCAACCGGTGTCATGGTATACAGGACTGCTCTAGTTGTCTCAGACTCAAAACCAGGTGCAAGCTTTGAACTTGGACAAATTTTTCCCCAGCTGGCCTCAAATCAGCAGGAAACATAGAGGGAAGTCTTGGACCAGGGGACTTAAGAGAAAATCAGACAGTGTGTGTGGGTGTGTGTGTGTGTGTGTGTGTGTGCGTAGTGGCGTAGGGGGAGTCCTGAGGTGAGTCCTGAGGTGAGTCAGATATTACCTCTTTTTTTCTCTGCTCCGTTTAGACAAGATTAACTTGTCAAACAACTGGTCTTTCACCGGCCTGGTCTCTCTGAGCGGATCTCAGTGTCTGATCCAAGCGGGGGCTAATAGATGGGGTTTAACAAAGTGTAGGTGGGGGGAGAGAGGAGAGCTGCGGAGAGGAGGGGAAAGGAGAGGAAAAGAAGGGCTTGTGGATTTAGGATCACTTTACCTGGATTCGGCTGCGTGGCGCTGGTGGATTAGCGCTCCAGGCCCTGTGGCACGCTAGAGTCTCCTCCATCCTCTCTCTCTCACTCACTCACTCTCTCTCTCTATCACTTCTCTCTCTCACTCTCTTTCCCACCCTGAAATACAAAGCCTCTGTCCCTTCCTGCCAGGAGCCAACACCTCACGGGCATTTACTTTGCCTTTATTATTCTTTCCCCTGGGTGCAATGTTGCTCAGGATTGCAGCAGAAGACTTGAGTAAAGTTTTTAATATTTTGTGTTTGTGTTGTGTGTAAGTGTTTTGTAAGTCACAAAGGCATCTGTCAAGTACTGTAAATATGAACATGGAGTACAGTTCAATTATCTGGATCGTGTGTGTGTGTGTGTGTGCGTGTGTGATGATGGCAGTGAGGGGGTGGAATGTGGCAGACCGACCCCAGCTTGCACCGGGAGGGAGTGTGTTCCTGGGCTGATACGACCTCAACAGATCACACATCCGCCGAGCCGCGACGACACACGCTCAAGCCACGAGGCACAGGTTACACTCCACTCCTCTCCACTCCCATCTCCATTCGCTGACAAATCCAATGCGACCAACCAATGCCACACCGTTCCACCTTAGTTCCTTTCAGTTCCTCGCCGTACCTGACGATATTTTCCTTTCACTAGCCCCCCCCCCCACCTCCATCCCAAGACCCCCACTCCCACCACCACCACCTCCAGAATCTTTTCGCGGGCTTCTTAATTGGTAATTATTTTTCGGGGTTAATGCCTTTATTCGGGCTGTCAGAATGTCGTCAGGAGAGCGGGATTAGGAGGCCCTCGGGGGTACTGCCGCCACGAGATGAGACACTGGCAAAGGGAGGACAGCTCATTTTTACGCAGGCAGAGAGGGAGGACAGCTCATCTTTGATCCAGCGGGGGCGTCGCAGGCCAGAGGGGTGACAGCTGCACTTTCTTTAGCCCCGCATTTGAATTTGAATTCTATCTTATGATGCAGCTATGCGCCGACTTGGCAGGCCAGTCGGGTAATCTGCTCGACACAAACGCCAGGGCTTTCTTCCTGTGTGCCCTCGTGGAGATTTGAGTAATTAAAGTTAAATGGAAATGCATTAAAAAAAAAAAACTCAAACTCGCACCAGGGGCTTGTCGTGTTCGTGCCAAGCGTGAATAGTCGGCCCTGTCCTTCGGACCGTAATCCCTCATAAAATTCCTGCCCCGTGACTTTGGAGCGCCGTGCTTCTGAAGTTCTACCGTCAGCAGTGAAGGTGTATCCAACATAACCCCCCCCACACACACACACATACACACACGCATATACACACACATACCAGAGCACGCCCAGCCCAGAGCCATCTCTGAAAACAAGAAGTACTGCACATTAACTGTCAAGAGAGATAAACACCTGTGTATGTCTGGATCTAACTGGTGTTGCGCGGCCTTGCCAGCTTAACTCACATCAGCTCTAAGCACTATGCCACCAGAGCAAGTCTACACCTACATTAAATTTGATCAACGTTTGCCGGTTTAATGTGGATTATGTCCTGAATAGCGGTAAACTGTCAAAGAAACCACTTATTTTTCCCTTACTAGCCAAAAAAACTGGGACAAATTTGTTGAGGGTTCCCAGGGAAACTGGAGAGACTTCAAATGTTGAACTGAAAAAAAAAAAATGCATAAATGTTTATGTTCCTGTGGACATCATTTCAATTTGGATTGCTATATTCAAATGTATATGGCATTCCACGGTGGTGGAACATAATACATTTCATATATCATAGGTGTCATCATAACTGTAAAAAAGTTGATTAACAGAGAATGTGAGAGACAGGGGCTACCAATACAGCCATTGTAGTGTCTGTGTGCTTTGTGTGGGATCTCCCCACCCCGAGCTAAGACACAGAAAGACGTCCAAGCTGTTTTAAAAAAACTTTTTAAAAAATAGCTACCACAGACACATCACATCCCCGCCAAAACCAAGACCCCACATCAAAGCCAGCATGGAATACCTTCCCCGACCTGTACCAACACACACCTGATGGAGGCTTGGGACAAGACAAGCAATTGATTAATCATGAAGCCAAGTTTATCCACCATACTCCCCCCACACTCTGTGTGTAGGTGTGTGTGAGAGTTAGCCTGTCTGGTGGTGATCTTCTCTGCCATTCATTTGAAGTTGGTTATCACCGCATACATACATGCTTGACGGGCACTGCGTCTGCATGTTTCCATTAGCTGTTTGCGAAGACCTCCGAGGTCTGGACAAGAATCCCGTATAATAGATACCTGTCAAACGTAATTAACAACGTTTTTCCTCTCCTCTATGCTTTCCCATCGCCTCCAGCCAAGCATGCCTTTGACTTGTGTCTGTCTCAGCTCCCTCTGCCACCCAGCGCTTGGAGACAGTTTTAATTGCAACACGGCGACCACAAGAAAAGACCAGGATCCCCATAAAAGCCGAGCTGAAGCTGGCAGCCGTCCCATTCTGGAAAGTTAGCCCACACCATAATTACAGGTAAACGACCTCTCCGTCACTGAATACTGTGCTGAGTTTTTATGAGATGTGCAGTAGATATTTCAGCGTTTTAATTTTTTCGCCATGCACCCTCTCAGCCCCATCCCCCAAAGTGCTGACAGTGATAAGGGCAGTACTGAAATTACTTGCTTGATACCAGCCAGTTTTTGTGTGTGTGTGTTCGTGCGTGTGTGTGTGTGTGTGTGTGTGTGAATGTGTATGTGTGTGTGTGTGTGTGTGTGTGTGTCATTAAGGGTATTTGCCTGTGGGCAAAGCCATGGGGCCACACCGATACATGGGCGAGACCGAACATATTTTAGATGTTCACTATTCCACCCTTGTGGATGGTGTTGAGTTTTAGTCCTACATGCTTTTTTCTCTCTATATGTGTGCTACGGTTTCCATGCGGTAATCAAATTAAACCGCAAGAGCAACAAGAATCTGATCGGCGGGACCCTCGCGCCCAAGGAGGCTGAGATTTCCCAACTCCGTTTGGCGCTCGGGAATAAGTGTATCAATCACGCATTGTTCTCCGCTCGAAGCCACATGGATGCATAAATCTCCAGCCTGTGATGGCTTTATGAGACTTCTATGTGTGTTTTATGTGCTCTTTATGAGTTTGTAAAGCCATCGTCTCAAATGACACAGCTCCTTCTACCACTGGAGAGAGACAGAGTGAGGCAAAGACAGGCATATTTTACAGGCTCATTTGCCATAACATGGACCCGCTCTCTGCTTATGAGCTGAGTGCATCAGTGGACAGGCCATCCTATCACATGTGTGTGAGTGTGTGTCTGTCTCTGTATGTGTGTGTGTGTGTGTGTGTGTGTGTGAGACAGAGTGCGAGAAAAAAAGAAAGAGAGAAAGAGAGAGAGAGTTTTTCTCATTTATTCATTGCATTTCAGTTAATTTACTTATCTGCCTGGCCTTGTGATTCACTGCACAGGAGGGCTGTTGAAACAGCAGCCTGGAGAAGCGCAGGATGGGGGTGGGCACACGGAAAGGCTGCTGTTCATCACCGTATTGACTTTCTGACAGCCATGTCACTGTTTCTTTTGTCCCAGCCGGGTAAGGAGAGCAAGCAATAGGTTGTGTGTGTGTGTGTGTGTGTGTGTGTGTGTGTGTGTGTGTTTCACTCTGACCACATGCGACACAATCGATAATGACAGAAAAAGCTCTGTCAGCTTCTCTTCGCAGACTCTTTTTTTCTGTCGCTCCCTCACCGTCTCACACACACAGTTGACAGAGAGCAGCGTGTGAGGACAGGACCCTGGGCCGAGGTGCCGGGAGTTCTTTTCCTTTGTGTCAGAGAGTTCCTTTGTTTTTTTTTTCTTCTCTCTTGCCCTGCCTATCTCTCTCTCTCTTTCTTTCTCTCTCTCTCTCTCTCTTTCGTTCTTTCCTTCCTGCCCGAGTTACAGTGGACTCCCTGGCAGTGTGGTGACTCCAGACGTCACTCTGATTATATCCTTGGCCGAGGCGTCATCCACTTGGAGCATCTCCCTGGATGTGTGGGAATGTGTGTGTGTGACTCCTTCCCGACGCCCCCCCCCCCTCTCCACACACACACAACACACACACAACACACACACACACAACACACACACACACACACACACACACACACACACACACACAACACACACACACACACACACACACACACACAACACACACACACACAACACACACACACACACACACACACACACCAAACGCAGACACGACGACTCGCCTCTTCCGAGCTCTTTGAAAACCTCACTTATGACTGTTCTTTGGTTCTATGATTATCTTTCGAGAAAATATTTCCTGGTAAGTAGACCAGCAGTGGTTCTCTGGAGAGAGAAAAAAAGGATGGAGAGGAAGGGAGGAAAAAAGAAAGAGAGAGGGGGGGTAGACCGTGGAGGGAAATCTCAAAGCTCAACTAAAAAAAGAATCAAACACGGCGGTATCTTACTGTTTTAATTATCATTTCAGGAACATTTCAAAATGAGACCCACACCGCAAAAGAATAAGAATAAGCAAGGGACCGTAGGAGGAAAAAATATATACAAATCCTAACAATCCCCCTTAATTAAACCCCAATAGTGAAACTTTCATTAATGTGCCCTATTTTTTGTGAGCCATTGTCTTCAAGTTTTCTTTTCAGTTTTTTCAAGTTTACTTTGGAACAGTGGAGCATCCCATTATAACCGTCTTCAGGAGCCTATTGAGTGACTGTTTTGATGGATGGGATCGGCCAATTTTTTCGACTTTGTGATTCGGCGAGAGCGTCCACGGTGGGCGTGCATCCATGGCGGGCGTGTGTCCACGGCGGGCGTGCGTCCACGGCCAATGATGGACGGGGTCCCGATGAAGGGAAGAGTGGGAGTGAGTGCCAAGCTTAAGTGGGAGGACGACTAATACAAGCGCGGGGTCACAGGGGGTCACCCGTCTGCCGGGGCAGAAGCGGAGCCCATTTACATAACCATTAACTCCCCCCAACTGCCCCCCTCACCTCCTCTCCGCACGTCGTGCAACTCCTTATGCAGATCCCCAAGCCAGAGTTCAAGTTCACCGACAACTTAGCGCAGTATCCTACCACTCACCTCCTCCTTCATGTTAGCGGTAGCAACTGAGGCATAGCAGCAAAGCAGAAGAGCTGAGAACAGAATAGGAGATGGTTTTTTGTCCTTTTGCCACGGTGTGTTGCTCAGGGCTGCGTGACCGGATGGGCAGTTGACAAGGGAGAGCCCACTCATCCGCCGGAGCCGCCTTAATTTATCGTCTGATTGTTTAGGCGATAAGTGACCGTGATGGATGACGCAGGCTTTGTGTAATTATTGTAGTGGTTATCATTGTCATTGCTGATAACATACATCACAATGTCAAAGGCAATTTTCCGGGTGATAAATAGCATGGGCTTCGGGAATACATTAAAACTACTTAGCACACAAACAGATGAGATGATGGGGAGAGAGCGAGAGCAGTCTTAAACGGTTAAATTGGTGCTGGTCATCTGGCATGTACGGCTAATTGAATTGCCTCTCCAACATTCTCCAGCTCTAACACTCGTCTATGACTGGACACTAACAGCCATTGCACTCGTTCTCGTTTCCTTATTGTTAGTTGATAAGTGTGATGCAGTTTTTTTTTTCTTTCAACCACAACTGACATCTTTTGCTGGACATTCCTAAATGGGGAATTCACACCAGTCAATTGCGAGGTGACGGTGTCAATTCTCCACTTGTCAGGTGAGTCTTGTTGTTGGCCGAGATCCAGAGTGTTTGATTACTGCAAATCGATACGGCCATTTAGGTAGGGATATATGTCTGAAACCTTGTCAGAATCTATTATTTTGTCTGCTGGCCACTTTAGAATGAAATGGGAAAAGCCCAAGGAGGGTGCCCTGAGGGACTGGTTAAAAAGATGTGTCGGATGGTCAATACAAGAGCGTTGAAAATAGGACCCTGCTCACGCAAACAAAAGGTCTGACTAACAGAGGGACAAGATGGAGGCATCAAGTTCAGGCTTTACATTCCACCCTGAATGTGCAGGCTAAAAAAAAACATCTTGTGTGTGTCTGTGTATATGTGCCTGCATGTGTGTTAACACAAATTTGTGTGTTTCAGCTATATGTTTTTTCCTTATGTCTTTAACATCACAGTGAATGCAAATGACTTGCCCTCTTTCAGTGGGGTTAAAAAAAAGAACAAAACCAGCAGCAGTGACAGAAGCAGCCGAGATGATTGTATGGAAAGCCAACACACTGGGTGAAAGTGAAGAGAGAGCTTATTAAAAGCCCGGCAACGGAGCCTCCAGCTGGCAGGCTGGAGTCCCCCCTCTCAGACAGGCTGCTGAGCTGTTAGCACTTACGTCCGCTGGCATCTCCACATGATCCCTGGTGACTCGTCCTGGCCACCAGCCAACCGCGTTTCAACACCGTCAAATGAAAAAAAAAAAAAAATGAAAAAAATATGTAGAACGAGGAAGTAGGTTAGAATGTATACAGAGAGAGATAGAGTTGTTTACATTAATTGCTGAGATTTCATCTAGGTGGTCAGTTAAGGTGTATCACAATAATGAAAATAATTCAGAATGAAGAAGGGGGTTAGAATGTATGCAGGGAAATACAGAATCACAGTTTGCATGAATAACTGGGATGTCACTGAGGTGGGTAGATGGTGTATGTCACATTTGCATTTGTGTTACACAGAAAAGCTCATAACACCACAAACTGTCCTCTTCTGTGAAACAGTAATTTACTTTAAAAACTTTTTCCTGCACCCTTTCCTGTGGGATCATCTTCAGTAGACTTCTAATAGATATATTATAAAATAGAGCCAAGTACTGTCAGTGTGGAGCTATTGGACTTGATTATCTGGCATTACACAGACTGGTAAAATGCTACTGCACATTCTCCATGGGGTCATGGAGATTGAATACAAGCATGGTATTATAACCGTGCATGTGAATCCCATATGGTAAGGCAAATGGCAAGGTCAAACAATGATCTGGCAGCAGAGGTTGCTTTGCTAGTAGTGTCTTCATTCCGGACTGGTGAGGCTGAATGATACAGTTTGACCCAAAGACAGGACGGCTTCTCTCTGTCTTTCTGTTTCTCTCTCCTTATCCCACTCTCTCTCTCTGTCCCTCTCTCCTTACCCCCCTCCCTCCCTCTCTCTCTGTCCCTCTCTCCTTACCCCCCTCCCTCCCTCTCTCTCTGTCCCTCTCTCCTTACCCCCCTCCCTCCCTCTCTCTCTGTCCCTCTCTTCTTACCCCCTCTCTGTCTCTTTTCCCTATCGCTCTGTCGCTGTGTCTCTTTCTCTCCCGTCCATCCCCAGGACAGACGATACTCGTCTCAGCCCGATGTGCACAGCGAGCGCTTCACGCCCCAGGAGTGTGGTCGGTGTGTGAGTGACCTTGTGGCCTTCCCCCTGGGAGCTGTCTCTCCTCCTCACCCCAGCCACCCCTGATTAAGCCTGTAGGAGTGAGAGGAGACAGTGCAGAGTGGACCGATGCCCTCTGAAGTACCACCACCGCCACCATCCTCCACCTCACATCAACCCACCTACCCCCAACTCCACCACCACAATCTCTCTCTCTCTCAAAAGACTCCTTTATCCTAAACCCCAATGGGGACAGAGAGAGAGAGAGTGAGTGAGTGAGTGAGTAAGACAGAGAGCACACGAGAGAGAGAGAGAGAGAGAGAGAGAGAGAAAAGAGAGACAGCTTCACCTCCAGCCACCGTTCCCACCATTAAGCTCAGGCCGGCGGAATCCACTCCCCTCATTGAGCCTATTCAGGCAGCAGACGCCCTTTATGTTCGCATGTGTCAGTGGTGGTTTACTCTGTCAAACCTGCTCACAATGGACACACCAAAAAAAAAAGAGATTGACCAACAGCTTTTTAACACAGCCACCCATCGAGCGGACAAAAGAGCGGAGCCGGGTGAAAGACACACCTGCGCCCATTATGCGAGCGAAAAGCAATGCCTGATCTCCGATACTCCGGCGGTAGTAGCAGTGGCAGATAGCCGCCCCCCCCCCCCGCCCCCCCAAGTTAGGGCACTGTCTAACCTCTCAGGATGGCCTGGTATTAGGAGCACATGATACGTGCTTGCTGTCGAATAACAAAACAGGGACGAGGGCTGAGGTGAAATTCAATCGTGCAGATAGCGTTCGCATCAAGTGAATCTAAAGTGTGCCACTGGGATGTAATGCAAGGTGTCATTTAAATAATAATAATAATGAAAAAAAAAAACTCTGTACCATTCACGTTTTCAGCAGCGGAACACTGGTTGAGAACACAGGATGGATGATAAAAAAAAATGACATGCTTTCATGCAGTCAGTGGAGCGATGTTGCTTGAAAAGTGTTGAATGATAAAAAAAAACATTCCCATTCACATTTACAGCAGAGTGACGTTGGTTGACAATGCATGTGTTGGGTGTAGTTGGATGTTTCTTCTGTCTCTGTCCTGGCTGTGCTTACTGTCATTTTGACTGATGGTATTCAGAGACCGTGCTGTCTCTGACCTGCGAGCCAGTCATTTCCAACAGCGCCTCTTCACACATGAGGCTTCGCCAATAACTGAGCGTGATGTCAAAGAGAAGCTTTCCTAATTTCTGCAATTGCAAAGTGTTGATTGTGTCACATTTATCCCACCAGAAACAAAGAAATCAACCACCATAAAATCAGCACTGCTTTTTTTTCCAACTCCTCTTTCTATATCCCTCTTACACACACACACACACACACACACATACTCTGTTTCTTTCTTTCTCTCTCTCTCACCCTTGTATTTTTGTGTAAAGTCTGAAGTTGAGCGACAAACCGCAGCAGCACCACACAAGAGCCGGCGGAGAGGAGACGGGCCCAGCCCAGCGCAGCCCAGCGCTGTCCTGTGTTGGTTTAGTGCAGCCGAGAGCCAGTGTGCCTGGCAGACAGGGCCTGGATAATCACCAGACCACAGTCACAGAGCGGCTCGCCTGTTTGGACTACACATGAGACCTGGAACCAGCTTGACCACTACTGAGCAGAGATTTAAAAAAAAGGGGGGGGGGGGGGGGGGGTATGCTGTCAGTTTTTACTCTGTAACGAACAGTTTCTCTCTTTTTTTCTCTTGCTTTCTCTTTCTCTTGCTTAACACTCTTTCTTTTTCTCATCTCCTTCCAACCCACTCTCTCTCCCCCTCTCTCTCTTGTCTTGTTCTCTCTGTGATTCTCTCTCTCTTTCTCTTCCTCTACCCTCCCCCTTGTTCTGCCTTTCTCTCTCACCCTCTCTTTCTCTCTCTCTCTCATTCTCTCTCACCCTCTCTCTCTCTCTCTCTCTCTCTGTAACTCACTCTCTCCTGATACAAGAAAGAACCTGTTATCAAAAGTCTCCACTGGACGGCTGCCAAAGACAGCATCCTGAGGCGAACGCTGATCCACTTTAAATTACTACATCAACCGTGGGGCCGAGACCACAGGCAAATATTGATACCGGATCATCAGTTAATTATGAGGTTGAGTCACAGTTAGTCAGAAGAATGGACAGACGGAAGCCACATGCCGAAACTGGGTCTGGGACGAGAGAGGAATGTGGGGTTTGTGTAGTCAGTGGGGACCAGTGGCAGCGGTGACAGAGGTCATGGTGGAGGAGGAAATGTGTCGTGAGATTTTCATCTAGTCATTTACATCATTCACACAAGCCACAACAAAATTAGGATACTGTTTACTGTATGTAAGCTCACCTTCCTGTGTGTGTCTGGGTGTCTGGGGGGCTCTCTCTCTCTTTCTCTCTCTCTCTCTCTCTCTCTCTCTGTGTGTGTGTGTGTGTGTGTGTGTGAATGCTTGGGTCTATGTCTGTCTGAGTCTGAGAAAGATAGAAAGCCTTCCAGACCTAGAGAAACAGGTTTACAGTGCAGGAAGAAGGTTGTGCTATCTCCCCCTTGTGGCACGTGTGGTAACTCTCCAGGCTTCTGGAAATGAAGCGTTGCTGGACTCTCCTTAACCCTGTCAACCAAATGAGTGGACAGAGTCCTGTGAAATATGGGCCTGTTAATAGTCACACAGTGATCAGACTTTTCCATCTTGTGGGTTCTTGGTCACTTTTCTGGTGGAAAAACAAGGAGCGTCGCCAGACAGAGGAACTCACTCAACAACACTCACACCACCCAGACCTCAGATTCTCATACAACTGCCCCATAAAGGAAACTGTTGTGTTTTTGGTACAGTAATTCTAGGCAACACACAAGCATGGAGAATTACACTTAACTGCGTTTTTGAAGTAGATGTTAAAAAATGAGGAGAATAAACATGACCATAAGAAAGAAAAAGAGAGAGAAGGAGAAAAAAAAAAACACATTCTCGGACCACCTCTAAAGTCAAGACCACCGAAATGCTTTCCATCCGACGCTCACAGAAGCACTTGAGCTATAATACTTTAATTGCTCAGGGACTCAAAAGCTAATAAGGTTTCTAAATCAGGCCGGGTTTATTTGTTTTCGTTTGACTTGTGGGTCCAGACGAGAAAAAAAAGAAGAAAAGAGAGAGAGAAGAAAGAGAGCAACACAGCCAGTCTAATTGGGGCCTCCGTCATTAAGAGATATTCGTTATTAAGGTTTCTTCCTCCAGCAAAAGATTGCGGAATTCTTTATTACGGGACTTGTGTTCCCTTGTCAAAGCGACTTCAAGGAGGAAGCCATTTAAACCTGACATAAACGTGTAATAAAACGCCGCGGCGACGCACTGTGTGCCAGACTCGGGGGGATGTGGGATTGAAACGAGGCCCCCTTTTGCATTTTCTTGTTACATCACTAATGCACGCTGTTGGAGTGGACGTGTGTTATCACTCAGGCGAGGCAGGCAGGGGATGACGAACGGCACACAGCCCAGCCGTCTCTATTGTTTCAGCACCATGTAGGCTCAGCCGCTGAGATAACACAAAGTCAAGTTCAAGGCAAAAGCCATTTATTTACACTTTTGTTGTTGTTGTTGTTGTTGTTAAACACTTTACAGTCTAGACACAAAATGTATCTTGCTGAGACACAATATGGTAATATAGCCAACCGTATACACTCTTTTGCATCATGAATCTTACAATGTTTTAGGAGCTAAGTAGAATTGCATCTTGATGAGTAATTTGAATGACTGGCACATCAGCTTCAAATTGTGTGTCCTCTTTTTGAATAAAAAAACAAACAGACAAAAAAACAATTCTGTTGACCCAAGTCCTAAATCTTATAATTCAAGTCCATCATTCAAATGATCTTATCTGCAGTATTGGACAACATCTGTGTCATCTCCTTTTTTTAAAGATAAGAACTGAGTCTTGAGGGCTAATTTAAATTCCGTCATTTGAAGTATTCGGGCACGTCTGCTCTTAACCTATTGAGTCTCCTGCTCTCTGTCTTCCCTTTAATTGATTAAAAGCCAATTAGACAAAGAGGAAGTGTCACAGGTAGATTTTCACTTTCAAGCGACTAGCTGGTCTCACCTGGCACACAAAACAACGTTGTCGCAACTCAATTAACACATTCTAAATATACACATGGCATCAGGAGGAGCCAACACAGCACAACAAGACCTCAATCAACACTACAGTATGTCACCAACACAGACTGCATAGGGGTAGGACAGAGATCTTCATTAATCTCACTTTCACTCAGAACTCACTTAGTCTTTAACACCACATGTACATCCTCAAACTCCTGAAAACTGAAGTGTTTATTATTGCCTACTTACTGAAAATCCACACTGAGGGGTCACAACCTAAACAATGTCATTCCACCTCCATGAAGTCTAATATCCAGTTCAATATCAACTTTTTTTTATTTAACAGCATCTTTTCAGTTTGGGATACTAAACCGTGTGCTTGCAATGAAAGGCTAAAATTCATACTAGTTCCTGATCCCAGCCTAAGGCCAGATCAGATCCACGTTAGGCTGACTGGGCTGTCATGTGGTGTCACATAATCTCTTTTGATGTTCCTGTCATTTATGTACGCATGTACGTATGGTTATATATGTATGTATGCATGCATGTATATATGTATGTATGTACTCATGGGCGTATCTGCATGCATTTGATTAACTTGATGCATAAATGATTAATTTCTTTAGTTGTTTATGTATGTATGTATATATGTATGCTTTTGTATGTATATAGCTCTGTGCACACTGTGGATGTATGCTTTAAATCTGACATTCCCATTTTCAACTTTCTCCATTGTTTAATCACAGGTTGAAGCCCCTCTGACGGTTTACCTGATGCCCTGACACCAGAGACGTGACAGAAAGAGAGAGAGAGAAAGAAAGAGGGAGAGAGAGGGAGAGATATCCTCCCCCAGGAGTGTCCACGGAGTTATTGTTCTCCTTGTCGTCCAGCCGGTCCTCGTCCTCCTGCGAGGCTGCGCCTGAACCTGGGCTCTCTGATGAGCCGCTCACAGGGAATGGCCGGGCCCGCCAAAATAAAAGGCAGGGTCTTGACAATGATTGATGTCTGAGCGCTCTCCCTGATTCGCTGATTAAACCCATCAATCTATATGCAGAGGAGGTGTCCAATGCAAATGGATCCAATCTGGCGAAACAGAGTGGTATTGTCTCTGCGTTATGGAGAGTGCCAAAGTTAGAGGTGCCGGCGCTTGGCAGCTCGCTTTGATGCATGGAAATAGCACAGCCAGTGGTCCTCTCTTGAAGGGGCTTGTCTAGCACCGCTGCACATAAAACCCCCATAAAACGTCCAGCAGCTAAAGGATGCCACACATTTATCAGAGATTGATCATTGGTGTTAATTATTTGCTGTTTGGAGGGGGGTATGCTTGGGCAACAAAGAGCTGGAAACCACAGGATCCCCCCCCCCCCCGCCCCCCCTGCAGAAGCGTGTCCCAGTCCATCTCGTTCATGTCATCAGATCTAATCTCTTCGCCCCGGCCTCCTATTATGATGCGGTCCCAGGTCAGAGACACTTGAGCCATCTTCTCAATCATAGCCCGCACATTTGTCGTTTGGGGTGAAAAACGGCCGTCATCATTTTGGATGGTTGATAAACCGCATAGGACACCAGGTGGTCAGACAAGTGGGCAGGATAAAAGAGCCGTGCATACATAGGTTCATTAATACTGCCGTAAAATGCAGGTGTCTTAGTCCAAAGGAAGTTTTATAAGCCATCTAAAAGCATAGGCATTGTCATCTTCAAATGTAATGGTGTTATTCTGCTATACTTAAAAACAGAGACTTAAGGAAAATATGTCGCAGCCCCCACAAAAACAGGAAATGATGATTTAACAGGTAATGCTTTGATCCCCAGTTGTTTGATTTGCCTCGTCAGGGGATTTCCAAGAACCAAAACCTATACAAGTGCTTTATGCAGATCATTTCAGACTTGTATAAAGTTCAGTATCAATAAGGAAAATAAACCATTTGATAGACTGTTACACTTAATGCTTATGAACTGCAAGTGTCAAATTATGTTCATGTGTCTTGTGTTGCTGGAACATCACTATTTGTGTTGAATTAGCTTAATTTTGTATATTTTTTCAAAGATGGATACCACAATGGTCATGTCTGAATAGACAGATCTATTAAATGAAATGCTACTTGTTTAATCTAAACACATTTAAATTTACACTCCTCTATTGTAACAGCTCCTCCAAAAATAACAACATCCCTTTCATTTGGCTTGTCACTTGTCATGTATCCCCGTGACCTCATCTTTTGCTCTACCTAATGAATGACAGCTGATGACAGTGAACCTTGACCTCTCTGGAGCTGTGCCCTCACCTCCTCATCAGAGGAGGGCCAAGCAGAGGCAGCTCATTTGTTTGGTAAACTCCTCCGCCAGCTCTCTGACTGCTGTTCTTCCTTCCATTCTGGGGAGGAGTTTAGAAAATAATCCCTTCATCCTTGGGGGAAATCTCACAAGATGGCAGAGAGAGGGAGAGAGAGAGAGAGAGAAAGAGATGAAAAAGAGAGTGAGAGAGAATGAGTTAAAAAGGGAAAAAACACAGTGGGAGAAAAAAAAATGGAAAGGAAGAAAGAAAAACAGAAAGCAAAGAATGAATGGAAAGAAAGAAGGAACGAAAGAACAGAACAGAGGGTGGAAAGCAAGAAAAGATGAAGGAAAAGAAGAAAGACAGAGGGAGAGAGTGAGAGAGAGAGAGAGAGAGAGAGGAGGGCAGTAGCAGCCGTGCCAGGGGGACCACTGGGGCCGCTCTCCCCATCTCCCATAATCACCCGGGCGATGCTCGGATGCCTCCCCTATTTGCATAATGCCATCCTGACACTTTTACTTCCGCCATCCATCACCGGCGGCGTGAGTCCTGCGCCGGGCCCCGCGCCTCCGTCTCCCCCTGATTGCGCCCTGTGTTTATCTGCCCAAGCACAAAAGATTGATTCCCCGCTGTCTCTCAGCCTTATGTTCGGCAGATAGGGATTTTCGCAGAATGATGAAGCACCCAGTCAGCTAATGATAAACAGAAAACACATATTCAAAAGGACGGTCCTTCTTTTTTAGAGCTCCTGTCTGGCTTCTCTTTTTCTCTTTTTTATCCTCCCCTTTCCTCTTGCTCTCTCTCTCTTTCTCTCTCTCTCTCTCACACACACACTCTCCCTCTCTCTTTCTTATTTTTTTTTTCTCATGTGAGACGTGTGGGGAAACGGATGTCAGGTTAAGGAACTGAACATACTCTGCTGGGAGTTCAATTTGAAACGCAATTGTTTTCCTGTCAGCCTGGTACAGTTTTTTGTTGGTTTGCTCTGGGGTGAAAAATGAAGAAATGGAAGAGAAGAGGATGGCAATTAAAATAGAAAAAAATGCCATTTTGATAGCCAGTCTTGTTTGGCAGTGTACTACTCTGCAGTGGATTTGACAGCTTTGTTTCTGAGAACATACTCAGAGTGATAAGAGCCTACAAGGCTTAGTACTAAGCATTTAAACAACAAGAATCAAAACAAGCGTTTTTACTGCAGAGGGTGCATACCAGTCTATTGGAGCAAGTCTTGTAGAGCACGACCAATTCAGTGAGCTAATAAATTCTCCATACTAAATGACTAATGATTAGCTAAAAACAAACTGCGTTTTTTTTCATTCTTTTTTCCTTATGTCATATTATTGTTCTTTTTTTCCTCTGCGTTCCCTTTTTTGTTAATTAGCTGAGAAAAACCATTAGCCATGTCCACGCAAGCACCAAAAAACACATGCAACTTTTGTTAGGCAGCACCCCAAGTATTCTCCGTCTGCAAAAAGTTTTATCCCTAATAATGACAAAACACCATTAGTTGCTGTCACTTCTCTGAGAAGAGAGATTATTTTATTTATTAAAATGAGATTGAAATGATAAATCTCCAGCCTCTTGATAAAATACTTGGACTCATAAGCCTTGCGTGGGGGATAGGGATTTAAGGAGATGAAGGGAGACTGGAAGAAATTCATAATGCATAATAAAACAAAAGGTGTCGTGGGAAACATCACTGATATTAAAATCAGAGCTAGACAGATCTATATGAGAAATGCAGATTTGAAAATGTAAATAACCCCAGCCGGCGAGGGGCTTTGATTCAAAGATACGGTGACAGCTTGGAGGGAGGGGAGGAGAGCTGTTTTACAGAACAGTGGCAGCTTTTTCCTCGGCATCCTCCAAGACAAGAACGTCTCTGCTGCACAGCCCCCCGATTTCAACGCTTTTCGTCGGGCTAACGAGCTCGAAAAAAAAAGCCTCTAAAGTGCCACACCTGTGAGTGCAGATTTAAGAAGGATTTCTGCAATGGTTGTTTAGTCATTGTTGTTTTCAATTCTATATGTTCAACGTTACACGTATTTAGAGGGAGAAAAAAAGTAGATCAAATGATTACGAGAGCAAAACATGATTACGAGAGCAAAACAAAAATGTGCTGTTTTTAACCTGAAAAAAAAAATATGTTGAACTCGCCTCGCTTACAACAAGCTAGTTCAAAGACATATACAGTCGGCCTGTCCTTGCTTTTCTGAAAAGGCTCATATTTCAGTAAAAGCCCTGCATAGATAGATACACTGAAGGGCAAAGAATGGGAACAAGCGGCTCTGTGAACTGGAATGTCTTAGCTTATCACTTTAAAGCACCATCATTTATGCGCCCGACAAAGACATAGTCCTCCATAGAGAAAGTGACAGAAAGAAAGTGACAGCCCACACAATCAAAATGGACAGTGATCAAATGTAGCACAACAAGTCAGATGAA
>NW_027468859.1:20477955-20483906 GCF_046254945.1 Alosa pseudoharengus | reverse complement strand
CCTCTCCTCTCCTCTCCTCTCCTCTCCTCTCCTCTCCTCTCCTCTCCTCTCCTCTCCTCTTCTCTCCTCTCCTCTCCTCTCCTCTCCTCTTCTCTCCTCTCCTCTCCTCTCCTCTCCTCTCCTCTCCTCTCCTCTCCTCTCCTCTTCTCTCCTCTCCTCTTCTCTCCTCTCCTCTTCTCTCCTCTTCTCTCTTCACCTCGACTTTGTTTCTTTCTTTGGGTTTGAATTCCTTAAAAATGCCAATAAAGTGAAAGAGCAGAGGAGTGAAAGAGAAAGAAAAAAAGAATGTAAGAAAGAAATGAAGGATTGCTGCAGAAGAAGACAAGTCAAAAAGCTCCTCTCTCACTTGTTGTAGGCTTCAGTGCCATCACAATAGTGGCTTTCATGAGACCTTGAGCATGAAAAACTCGCACACACGCATACACACACACACACACACACACACACACACACACAGAGGACTACCTTAACGCCGGGTTTAAAAGAAAAACAGGGCCATGCTTAATGGCATGCCTCCCCCTCACCCAGGTGCTTTAAAAAGTACCTGATAACTCAGGTGGTCCATTGAATGGTACCAAGGTAGCCTACCCGCTAAGTCCACTCTCACCTTTCCAGCACACACCCCCCACCCCCCCCCCCCCAAACACACACACACACATAGTCAAACTGTATTCAAATCCAGTGAAGGTAATACAGTTTTTTAATGGGGAAAAAAGAGTGGAGCACACTGATGTTGAATGTCAGTGATGTACGACTGAGTCAATAGGAGATGAAGTATGGTGAGGAGAGAAAGAGAGAGAGAGAGAGAGAGAGAGAGAGAGAGAGAGAGAGAGAGAGAGAGAGAGAGAGAGAGAGAGAGAGAGAGAGAGAGAAGAGGAAGGAAGGGAGAAAAAGAAGAAGCTTTGAAAAAAAGATGGGAACATTGTGATTACAAGGTCTGCACGCAATTGGTCAGCTGGAGCTCTAGCTTGATCATCCTTATATGGCTATCAGAGAGGATCCATGCATGCTGATGAAACCTAACTTCAGCTTTTACTTTTTGTGTTGTCGGAGGGAAAAGTGTGTGTTTTCTGTCTCGCAAAAGGAGGAAAGTCACTTCACCCTGTCATCCGTAAACATTGGTATAGTGTTAGTTTTGACCCCAACTCTTTTCATGTTCACTAGACACATTTGACACATGTGACCACTGCACCAGCGCTGTTGCGGAGCGCATCAGTAATGGTGAACATATTTGAAGATGAGGTCATTTGCACTGCACTGTGCACAATATCTATGTCCTCTAAAGCCTTGAGGGTCAACCCCTGAGGATCCGCTCTGTCATTTGTCATGAGCCCCAGCTATAGGCCTGAAAACCAGTGACACGCTTTCCTGTGAGTCCCCCCCCCCCCATCCTTCAGATCCCTGTCCTGGACCAAGGTCCTGTGACACAAGGGTAATGCATGCTGTCGTATATGCTAAGTTTAAACACCTGTCAGACCACTGACTGGTATCATGTGTCACCTCATGTCGGCGTTACACTAGCTACACTATGTGGATAGAAGTATTGGGATAGCTGGCCTTTACACTTACAGGATCTTGTCTGACTTCCCATTCTAAATCTGTAGGCATGAGACAGCTAGAGCAGCTGCCACTGTTCTGATAAGCTTTCCGCAATATTTCAAAGTGTGTCTGTGGAATGCGCCCCTTCATCCAGAAGAGTATTCATGAGGGCAGGCACTGGTGTGGGATGAGAAGGCCTGGCTTGCAATCTCCGTTAGTTTGAAGGGGCAGTTCGTTTGTTTGAGTTAAGTAAGTAAGTATAAGTATATATACTCTTTTGATCCCGTGATGGAAATTTGGTCTCATTTGGTTGCATTTATCCCAATCCGTGAATTAGTGAAACACACTCAGCACTCAGTGAACACACAGTAAAGCACACACTAATCCCAGCGCAGTGAGCTGCCTGCAACAACATCGGCGCTCGGGGATAGTTTGAGGTCAGGGCCCTGTGCAGGACAGTCAAGCTCTTCCAGACGAAACTCACCCAACTATGTCTTCGTGGACCTTGCTTTGTTCACCCTATGACAGCAGCACACTTGAATTCACTGAGCTCTTCAGAACAACCCATTCCAAATGTTTGTGAATGCAGACTGCATGACTAGGTGCTTGATACACTTGTTATGCAATGGGTGAGTATGAGTATCTAATGAGTATCTAAATATATCTAAGAGTCCATCTTCATGGATGTACATGTACAATTAGATACATTCTATCTAAGAATCCAGCAACAGTGAAGTTACTAGAGGCATTCAGTGTGCCGCTAGGAAAGCTAGGCAAGCAGAGAGCATATCTATTCAGTGTCCATTCATCAGTTCCAGGTCAGATAAACGGCACACGAGCACTTCAGCCTCGGCTGCCACTCTCCACAACTGCTTCCATTCAGCGCGCTGGTCCCTCCAAGCCCCCTTGTGTTTCTGTTCTCCCGCCAGACCCATAATCAACTTTTCATCTTGCGGTGGGACTGCACCTCCCCCCCCCCCCACCCTCCCATCTCCCCCCACCCTCCTCCCTCTTTGTCTGAGAAGCCACCAACAGACTAAACTATTAAAAAAAATGAAGGGAGAAGGGGGGGGGGGGTTCATTGGTGGGGGCATGGATTGGGGGTGGGAGTGAGGGGGTTAACGCAACATGTGTTTAACTTTCTCCAGTCAGATGTTGACCCTTGCCAGCTGCCTAATCGCCAACCTAAATGACTTTCACTGTGCGTGCAAACCAATCAGACTGCACCTTCACTATGTGTAACAGCAGAGGATTTGTCTTCAAACGCAAACATACTGGGCCCCCTCATCATCTCTCCGAAACCTCTAAATTACTGCTATGCTCTGCCTATGTGACCTTCTCTGTGACTTACACATTCCACAGGCCTTGTGTCCCACGCACAGGTCAGTGCAAGTGAATGCGTTGTTTTCGCCAAGCGAGTGGTGCTTCGTTTAGGGCCGGCGGCAAATGGTTCTTATCTGTCAGCACCTCTTTGACTGGACTTCTATCACTCCTAAGTCAGCCTGTACGGGGGGGGGACGGGGGTGGTGGGGTGGTGCGCTGGTGTGCTGCTACGCTCCTCTCTCGTGCCACTCTCACCAGCCCCGGAGGCCCTCTCTGCGATCCTGCAGGTCATGTCCGAACACGGAGCCCCATCTCCCGTGTACACCACAGTACCTTCTCAGATGGCATGTCAAAAAAAACATCCCTATGATTGCACACACACACACACACACACACACACACACACACACACACACACACACACACACACACACACACACACACATTTTTCTTCTTCTCTCTCTGCTCTCCTCTCTGCATGTCTTCCCCTTTTTTCTCTCTCCCTCCTTGTTTTTTTTTCATCCTCCACTCTTAGCTTCCCTTTACCCCAAAGGCTTGCCTTTGTTGGTATTGTGTTTCAGCATCACAATGGGAAATGGACAAGGGCCAGGGCAGGCGAGGCTATCTCAAGGCCCTGATACTGACTGTGTGTAAGACAAAGAACCCCCCACTCGCACAATAACTCAATCTCCTTTCCCCTCCTGCCACAGAGAGTCCTGGATCTGCATGTAACCCACCCCCCCCACCCCCCTTACCCCACCCCCATGATGGCATATTCTTCAAGAAATAATGTCAAGAGGCTGATTTGAGGGCATAATAATAATAATATATTGGAGTTATTACCAGATGCTACTTTTAAAAAATGGTCCACAGAAGTATGCATGTGTGCGTGGGGGTAGGGAGAGAGAGAAGAGAGAGCTTCATCCCAATATTTTATACATGCAAATATCCTTGACAATGGGGAATAAATATCTCACTCTATTTTTTGCCGACATTTGTGGGAGAAAATCCACAGAAAAGCCGTCAAATCCTTTCAAAATCCAATAATATTTGCATAGAGCTTAAAACATGCAAAGTCACTGAATATGAATTAAACTGAAAAGCCGCGGTTATGCATTAAAATGGATTGGGGAAGAGGCTTTGACTTCTGCAGGTAAAGCCTGGAGTGACGCTGACGGGGAGGCTTTGCTGAACCCTACGGCGCCTTGGCACCAACCAGCGTCCCCGTTGTCCATGCAGCTGCGGTGCACATCTTTTAACCGACGAGCACATCAAGGAGAACTTGTGGCTCGCTCCAGAAGCCCATGCAAAGGGCGGCCCTGTCCCTGCCACAGTCTCCGTCTCCGTGAGCCAAAAGCAGATGAATTGACATTAAATGTATCACCTTTTGTAAACGTCTGGCATACAAACAGAGGCCAACTACAAAGACAAGGAAAGAAAAGGAAGCGTGCGAGCGACAAAGACAAAGACAGTGTGTGAGAGAGAGAGGAGCGCTTATAATTTATGAATCGAATTAACGGCAACCTCGCCATACAAACCAAACACTTTTTGTCTTGAGCGCTGGGTGACGAAGAGGAGGAGGAGGATGCGTCAAGGCCATGTGCCGAGAGCGAAGGCTGAAGTGTTTGCTCTCTCTGCCAGCGCGGTAATGACAACCACACATTCGCGGCGCATTAGGAATTCAACAGGCATTGAGTTCAGCAATTAGCCAGGGAGCAAATCAGCCATGGCTGTGAAGAAGCCTCTCAATGTGGAATGCGGGGCAGTGATTGTCTCAGTGCGTTTGACTTGCCCTTGACGGACCCGGTGGTTTTGTAAGACGTTGCCTTCGATGATAGTTTCAGGCTTTTATGAAGAAACGATTCAGAATTCTTACAGAAGTTCTTTTTGATTTAGTTGATCAGTAAAGCACCACCAAAATTAGGTTGATAAAAAACCTATTTAAATTAGAAATACAGGAACACAATATTATGCATTATGTCCAATTAGCACTTCAAACAAAGAGCTCTATTAATGGGCCGTGTGGAAAGACCTTTAAAAGTGTACCAGCTCCGGAATGCACATTTAAGTATAATTTCAAGTACAAGCTTACTGATTACAGTATTAGTATAGGAACCACCTATACAAATCAGCCCTATGGTGATATACTAACACAAGTGCATATACATATATGTATACATAAATAAAAATATATATTATATTAAATATTATTCATCAGGACAGACATCAGGAGTGTACTGAATTATGCAGGTTAGAGACCACAGCCACATTGTGCTCTTTCAGTACAGTACATTAATGTAAGTACAAGCCTTACATTAAGATGTAACCTATGGGAGTCATGAGAATAAATTCGCCCTATGATCCCCGTTTTAAGTATAGACCCTTTCAAGAGAGTTCCATTATCAGCATCATAGTTGGCCCCACAAGGCTTCCGTTTTAACATTCCATATGTTATCTTAATGCAGAGGAAGTAGATTGGGAACCAAATAGAATGTTCAAGCATTGTTTTTGTTTTTATTGTTGAAAGGGTCTATACTAATGCAACCAAACAGGAGTGACCCATTGATACCCACCAGTACTCAAGGCACCGAATGATACAGTGCACTCCTCCATCTTCCATCTTCCACCACCAGCACCAACCTCTGAACACGGATCCCTTGTACCCCGACAGAGGCCCTCTCCCTCGGGCAGGCTGACCCCTGGCCACCCTGTGTTTTTCCTGTGCAGAGTTGCGTGTCACTCAGAGCACATTCCAGCCATTTCTGCGATGAGGTCACTTCAGGAAGACAAGACAGGCCAGGAAGAAGAATGAAGAGGTAAACTGTACGTTTAGGTTTTCAGGGCATTAACCCTCCCCACGCCCCAACACACACACACACACACACACACACACACACACACACACACACACACACACACACACACACACACACACACACACACACACACATACACTCTCTTGACACCCATCTTCTGCCTCATGAAGAAGGAATTATTTCCTAGGCTGACAGCTCTATTCCACAAGCTGAAAAACAAGCACACCATGGAGGAATCCGGCCCTGTGACCTCACCCCCCAGCACACACACAC
>NW_027468859.1:20462955-20475455 GCF_046254945.1 Alosa pseudoharengus | reverse complement strand
AAATGGTGCAACACAATAAATAATGAGCCTTACAGTTTTTTTCAACTGCTTACACACTAAATCTTTTCTTGTCACACAATTTTCTAAACATGTCTTCCAAACATCATAACCCCACACCAAATGTGCAAAACCATACACTAGTTCTCAGTGTTTGACTCAGTTTTCAATTGACTAAAACACATTTTGCAAAACACCATACACAATGTTCTACTTAACACACAAAAATCACACAGGAAGTAACTTGATTTCACTTTTCAAACACAACCCATCAAAATGCCACACTAAATCACCAGTGCTTCACTCTCTCTCTTCACATGTGCAAACACTCATTACTTTACGGAACACCATCCAGTCATTGCCTTAGTATAGGCCTATAAATAGATACTCTATATGTCATCAGTGTTTTCAAAACTCCATGTACATCTGGTGGTCACTGTATTCTTCTTTGCTTTTTTTCTTTCTGTAAAATACTGTATTCGCAACAGCAAATTATTTGGGAAAAATCATTATTTTTGGTTTCAATATTGCTTGCATTTTTACTGTGTATTTCAACTTCTCTTTGATACCATAACTTTCACTCTTTTATGGAAATACATATAGAAAGCCTAAGACAGAAGAGCTTTAGGTTTTGAGCAACAGTGTGTACAGTACATGATGTATCCAAAATGTCATATTATGACAAAAGTGTTTGTAATGTGAGGCGAATGTTTGCTTTAAAGATGTGACATTTTGAATGTTGTGTGTCATTTTGCTGCAGATTTGAGGCATTTTGTATTTTGTGTGAGCAATTGTGGGTTTTGTGTGTAGAGTTTTGAAAAATAGACACAGAGTTTTGAAAACGTGTGTAAACAATTGTAAAAAACTTTAAATCTGGCCCTATAGGATTTCAGAACCAATGCAGATACTTTGAAAGGAATGTTCTACAAAAAGTCGACTTTACTTTATGTACAGTAAAACTTGTATTTTTTACTATATTTTTGTGTCTCCCCAAGTTACCATTAGCTCAATACAATACAAGTTACCATCAGCTCAAGCCACCCCCCCTCCACACACACACACATACAGACAAACACACACACACACACACACACACACACACACACACACACACACACACACACACTTTTCTTTGGAAAAAGCAAAGTAATTTGATAGTAGTCATTTCCATAGGCAAAATGCAGCGACAAACAGCATAGGCAAACAGCTTTTTCAAAACTCCATGTACATCTAGTGGTCATTGTATTTTGCTTTGCTTTGTTCTTGTTGGCTGTAAAATACTGTATTCGCAACAGCAAATTATTTGGGGAAAATCACTATTTTTTGGTTTCAATATTGCTTGCATTTTTTCTGTGTATTTCAACTTCTCTCTGTAGATACCGTAACTTTCACTCTTGTATGGAAATACATAAAGCCTATGAAAGACAGAAGAGCATTAGGTTTTGAGCAACAGTGTGTACATGATGTATCCAAAATGTCATATTATGACAAAAGTGTTTGTAATGTGAGGCGAATGTTTGATTTAAAGATGTGTTTATGACATAAACATGACATAACTTGGTTTTGTGTGTGGAGTTTTGAAAAATAGACACAGTTTTGAAAACGTGTGTAAACAGTTGTAAAAAACTGTAACAAACTCACTCCTGAACACACACACACACACACACAAACATTGACAGAAACATACACAGATTGTTAACTGGTTCGCAAATGTATGTACAGTACACACACACACACACACACACATGTTCACACACTCAGCATATACTCTCACACTCATTCCATTCACACAACAACATTGTACACATGGAGGCCCATATCAAACTCCTCTCTCTCCCATGTGAACACACACACACACACACACACACACACACACCCATACACACACACACACACACATACACACACACACACACACACACACACACACACACACACACACACACTACTCAAAAGGCCCATCTCAGCCATTCACAGACACGTTGGAAGAGCGGCGAAGCTGAGCATTCGCACTGTAATTTAGCAGTAATTCATTCCTGTCGTTTTATCGGCATTGTCATTTAGATGGAGTTTTCTCTTTCTTTTCTTTCTGTCTTTCTCGGATCAGATGTTTTCACTTTTGTGCCTCACGGCTCGCGCCTCTTCCTTTCATTTCTCTCTCTCTCCCTCTCTCCCTCTCTCTCTCTCTCTCTCTCCCTCTCTCTCTCTCTCTCTCTCTTTTAAAGTCAGACGTCACGGGTGCTGCGCTGCTACACGGCGGTGTGCCACATCTGGCTCTCCTGCTCCTGCTCTCCTCACATCGAAGCAAACGAACGAAGAAAAACGGGAAAAGGAAGGAAGAAAAAAACAGAAAAAGAAAGAAAGAAAGAAGAAAAAAAAAACGAGGCACGTCTCATTTTAATGAAAACATCCCAGCAGGTTTTATCCTCCTTCTCCTCTGCATGAGCTCGGAGACAGAGGAGCCTTGAGGGGGTTTTAGTACAGGCGATTAATGCCCATTGTGTGCCGCCTTCCTCGCCCGAACCCCCGAATCGATGCGAGCATTTAGCGTAGAGAAGGAGGCGCAGAGAGAGAGAGAGAGAGAGAGAGAGAGAGAGAGGGAGAGAGAGAGAGAGAGAGAGAGAAAGAGGAGAGAGAGAGAGAGAGAGAGAGGGGGAGAGAGGGAGGAGAACAAGGTGTGCAGCCATCACACTCTGCTGGTGCTAGAACACAAGGGTTATAGTGCTGGATCTCCCACTGGCACAATAGTACGCACACACTGCAGTCACCTATCTGGGTCAGTGACTGAGGCACAGAAGTCGTTGTGGTCCTCGCTTATTGTTTGCCTGCTTCAGGAACATATCTGTGATTTCTGCACACCCGCTTAAAACTCATTTACCCCAGAGCACTGGGCAAAGAAAAATGTTTTTTGTTTGGTGAAAAAAAAAAGAAATCAGAAAAAAAATCTCCATATTTCATATCATGTTTGGGCGAATTCTCTCTCTCTCTCTCTCTCTCTCTCTGAGCATATTTCAGTGACACTTGTGACATTATTATGTAATTGCTGGCTTGTTGAAAGGGAGGCAGAAGACTTGGGAGGCTGTTGTGAAATCATAACATATTATGCTCCAGAGACAGGCGCTTAGGCGCACTCCGCCACACATCTGCATAAAGAGCCACTGAAAGCCGCTAGCAAATTAGCCCCCAGGTCTCGGCTTAATCGCTAATTGCCACTATTCTGTCAGGTCAATTGACTCTGATTGGGTAAATAATGTAAAAATAACGCATGGTGTCAGGAGGTGGATGCGGTGCAGCAAAGCACTGTATATCTTTATTTCTCTTTCTCTCTCTTCCCTCTTTCACTCTTTTCACAACCACACACAAAAAATCCTCGTAGCAAACACTGTGGCCTAGCCTGTGTAGCAAAACCCCCCCACCCCCACCCCCTTCTCTTTACAGGACAATTTCCTGTTTAGAGGCTGATTGCAGGATAATTGCTGTGTTACAGTATATTTACTGCACAATAACATTATGCTCAGGCGCTGGTGTGATGGTTTACACCTACATAAGTGGCCCAATGTTTGGTTTAGCTCATGTCATTCTTTCCCTCTTACAAATATCCAAGCATAGCATGTCCCCTGAACCTTTGGCAATTTGGAGTAAAACAGCCATTGCAAGATTGCAGTATGGAGCTTCCCTTAAAAGCAAGAAGAGAGAGGGATAAGTTAAGTCCTGAAAGAAAGGAAGCTTCTCTCTCACTCTCTCTTTCCCTCGCACCGTTATCAGGAGAGCTGTAGTAGTGGTTGAGGTGGTGTGTGTGTGTGTGTGTGTGTGTGTGTGTGTGTGTGTGTGTGTGTGTGTGTGTGTGTGTGTGTGTGTGTGTGTGTGTGTGTGTGTGTGTGTGTGTGTGTGTGTGGAGGGAGAGGGATGGGGGATAGCGATCAGCTGATTGGTAGATTAAGAGTGATGAATGGCCTGGCTGATAATCTAATCAGACGGCTGCGGGGATGATCAGATAACCGCGCCTTTCCCAGCGTGGGAGTTCCTTTCGCTGCCCGATGGGCTGCCACTCCACGAGTGTTGCTGCCATAACACACACACACACACACACACACACACACACACACACACACACACACACACAGTTAGTCTCATACGCAGACACTCACATACACAGAGACAGATATCCACACACGCTTAGCTTCTAGATCTCATAAGTTCAGCGACAAGGGGTTTCTGCCAAGACCCATCACAAGTTAACTTCAGACGAGACAGACGAGAGTGGAAACTATGAGCCTTGTGGCATGAAGGAATTATGGGATGGCTGGCTGGCAATACTGTGCCCTACCCACCCCTACCACCCCAACCCCCATCCCCACCCCCTTCCACACACCCAGTCAACTCCCGATCTCTCTGGTCAGGCTTCCTAATCAACAAAACAGGCAGTATCTGAACAGAGTGATAAAACAGGAGGAAACCTGCTATTGATCTCCTGTGATTGAAACCCTCCTGTTTTGAAATGTAAATGCACTCTAGATACGGGAGCCGCAGTGAGTTAAAGAGGAAGAAGAAGAAGAAGAAGAAGAAGAGGAGGAGGAGGAAGGGGTGGTGGATGATGAGGAGGGTGGAGAGGTGGTGTTGGTGGGGCTGGTGAGGGGGGTAAAAAAGGATAAAGCTCTCTCAGGATGGGGTTGCAGTCTAGCGTCAGAAGTGAGACATGTCAAGTGGCTTGATGATTCCACGGGGAAGCTGCTACACCTCCGAGATGCTGCACCTTCAGATCATTCTCCCCTGTCCTTATTCTGTCAGCACCATTGATGATGCTGTCAGAGGTGTTGCTCTTTGGAGGCGAAGGGGAAGGCCCCCCACCCACCCAACCCCCACCCTGATCCTCCCTTTGCATATGCACAACAAGGGAACGGAAGAGAAAGCAGGCAGGCAGGCAGGGGAGGCACTGAGAGTGTAAGAGTCAAAGCACGGGAAGCCACCCTCTGGGAATCGCCTGGCGACAAGGCGAAGGGCGCGGAACAACACATTCCACTGGGACACAGTGAGGAGAGAGAGAGAAAGAGAGCGAGAGAGACAGAGAGAGAGAGAGAAAGAGAGAGAGAGAAAAAGAAAGAGTGGTGCAAAAAAGAAATGAATGAAACCTGCAAAGGGGCAAAGTAAGAAACTTGCACAGGGACACACACACACACACACACACACACACACAGACACTAGGGCCCTCACACAACTTCAACAAGGTGATACGGAAGGTGCACCTGATCTATGTCTGGCATGATTGTGAACTTTCACAAACAGCATCTGGGTTGCCTTATTTACACCACAACAACTGCAGAAGAAAAACTACAACTTCGAGAGGAGGAAAAACACTGTGGAGAAGTGGGCGTGCCGTGCCACAGGGGATGATGGGAAGGCAGGTGAACTGCTGGAGGGAATGGAGTGATTCCCCTGTCCATGAGCACATGAGAGAAAGACAGAGAGAGAGAGGGAGAAAGAGAAAGAGAGGGAGAGAGGCAGACAGAGAGAGAGAAGAAAAGCCAATGCTGCACTGTCCTGTGTGTGTGTGTGTGTGTGTGTGTGTGTGTGTGTGTGTGTGTGTGTGTGTGTGTGTGTGTGTGTGTGTGTGTGTGTGTGTACGGCGATGAAAAGGACTCCCTAATTAGGCTCACAGCAGGGAAGCCCGGCACAGTTGATACAGTACCTGTGGACGGCAGGGCAGTGCTAATGAACCTGAACGCTCGCTGCTAGAGAGAGAGAAAAAAACCTGGTCACACTGATTAGCTATGGCCGCTTAACACAGCGAGCAGCGTGTGCGTGTGTGTGTGTTGAAAGTGGGACACCACAGGTCCCCATGAACATGTGTGTGTGTCTGTGTGTGTGGCGTGTGTGTGTGTGTGTGTGTGTGTGTGTGTGTGTGTGTTTCACAGTAGCCCCCCCCCTCGTGTGTTACTGTAACAAGACACCCCCCTAATTAGCCCTGGCCCCTCCACCAGGCCCCTCATTAATATTAGATGGCCTCGGAGGCCGGCCAGCAACATCAAACTCTGTCCTGCCTGCATATGCAGATAGAGGGGGGGACAATCTGTAGCACTACGCACTGGGGGGGGTAGGCACAGGTTGGGTAGTGTGTGTGTGTGTGTGTGTGTGTGTGTGTGGTGGGGTTTGTGGTGGTGTACAGTATGTGTGTATGGGGGTGGTACTGGGAAAGTGGGAAGCAGATAAAAGATGGGAGGATGGATGGAGTAAAAAAAGGGAGAGAAGAGAGAGGGAGGACCCTGGAGAGTACCTGAGGAGAGGAGAGGAGAGGAGGGGAGAGGAGCGATGCTCGAGGGAGTTGTGCGACGGAGCTCAGGAGAATAATGAGGTGGAGGGTGGGGTTGAGCCTTGTGGGGCGGGGCGGGGGGGGGGGGGGGGGGGGTAAAGGGGGTTCTGCTAATCACCAAGTTTTTTTTTCCCCCTGACTGTGAAGCAGGTAAACTGAACCAGGCCAGCACTTAATGCGTGTAGACTGTTGTGGTTGAATGTACAGACAGAGAGAGTAGGGAGGGGTGTTGATTGGGGGGTGGGGGGTGTTTTTCAAGTCTCTCACCTCTTCCCTCTGTAGCGACAGGGGTGGAATTATTTTCTTCACTGTGTGGCTTTTTTTAATAAAAGTGGCTAGGTGAGAAAGTTCACAGCACCACTAAATGCAACCTGTATAAAAACCCTTTTTAGCAGTCCATCTGTGTCTGTTATATTCATTACAAGCAGGCGGGGGGGGGGGGGGTTGGAGGTAGAAAAAAGGGGAACATTACACGCAATTAAATTAGTCCAGGTATTTAATTTTATCTTTGTAATCAGATAGGGGTCTCACCTCAGCTCAGTGAGAAAAAAGTACTTCAAGAGAGAGTGTGAATGCGAGAGAGAGAGAGAGAGAGAGAGAGAGAGAGAGAGAGAGAAGAAAAGGGCCTAAATGATACAGTACATTTACTCTCAGGCCCTTTTTTCTCAATGATTAAGAACGTCTCTCCTCACTGAAGGCAAAGCAAACACGAGCAAACAAATACTTCTGTGGCATCAGCATGTGAGGCGTCTGGGCTTCGCCAGTGTTTGTGCATTCCTGTGGCCTGTGGGGAACAGTCAGGGTGTGTGTGTGTGTGTGTGTGTGTGTGTGAGTGTGTTTTGTCTGCGAGTGAGAGAGAGTGTGCATTGTGATTGAGCGTGTCTATGTGTATGTGTGTGTGTGTGTATGTGCAAGAGTGTTTGTGTGTAAGTGTGTGTGTGTGCGCGTGTGTGTGTGCGTTTGTCAGGGAGTGGGACTGCATCTGTGCATGTGTGTGTGTGTGTGTGTGTGTGAACGCCAGCCATTAAACCCCAAATCATGGAAGAGGCCCAAGGATGGTGGCCTGGTCTTGTTGGCAGAGCTGCTGGGTTGTGGAGACCTCTCTGTGTGTGTGTGTGTGTGTGTGTGTGTGTGTGTGTGTGTGTGTGTGTGTGTTGGCAGTAAACACATCTCCTGATTGATAAGCAGACTCACCTGTAGGGGCACCTTCCTGAGATGGAACCCGTTCCAGGACACACTTTGCCGCCACCGTCGCCTCCGCCACCGTCGGGAAGGTCCAGTGAGCTTTCTCCTCCCGTCCCCCCGGGAGGTCCGTGTGCCCAGGGTAGTCATTAGGGTTAGGGCCTCGTCTTTGTGGATAGATTTATCGGTTTCAGCACGGATCTCTCACGCCGGTGCCAAGTTAAGCCACAGCATAATTAGAAAACCTCAGAGGAATCCTTTTGATGTCGGCTGTTACAATGCCTGCACAGACAGCCGCTTCGGCACACACACACACACACACACACACACACACACACACACACACACACATGCATGTTTACGTTCTCATGAGTGGCTGTGCTCATAGACTTGTCCACATGCATGCACACACTTGCCCGCAAACACACTTATGTGTGTACATGCATACACACGGTAGTGTTTGTGCTGATACTAACAGACTGACACATAGACGCATACATATACAGACACACACATACTCACACATAGTCACACACACACACACACACACACACACACACACACACACGTGCAGAAAGGACAATTACTCTCATTAAACAGAGCCAGATGCTTCCTTGATTAAATTTGACCACACAAACACAAATGAAAGCAAATGGGTGCGCGCGGAGCCTATCCCTGAGCATATGTTCAGCAGGTCGCACGGAGCACATTAAGGCTGGCAGGCGACGGGCGGGGCAGGGGGGGGGGGGTTGATAATAATGGCAGTCACTTCTCTTGTCAAGCAGCAAATGCCAGGGTGTGTGTAGATTCCTGATCTCTGATCAGCCTCCAGTGGACTTTGGGCTGACCATGATGGCTCTTCTCTCCATAGCAGTGCAGAGTGTGTGTGTGTGTATGTGTGTGTGTGTGTGTGTGTGTGTGTGTGTGTGTGTGTGTGTGTGTGTGTGTGTTGGAGCTATGCCTGGTGCCAATGTTTTATGCTCCTCCTGTCCCCCAAGTCCTCGGTACATGTGCCAGGAACAGGGGTAGCGGTAGCAGTAACCTCCACCCACCCCCACCCCCACCCCCACCTCTAATTGGCAGCGCCCGGCTTTTGTTCTGCTCTCCGTGTAACCTTGTGGGAAAGCAAGCCAGAAATCTCCCAGTCTCAACTTTCCAGATCTGCATCTTGTTTTTTTTTTCCCTCTCTTTCATTCCAACAGTTCTCAAAGCCATGCAAGTACAGAAGAAGATGGGGAGGAAGAAAGACAGACATACTCTGCTGGGGCTGTGTCCTTTTTGTGTCAAAACACACAACACACACACACACACACACACACACACACACACACACACACACACACACACACACACAAAGAGAAAGAGAAAGAGAAAGAGAGAGATAAACAGAGAGAGAGAGACAAAGACAGGGAGGTGAATCCAAAACCTAGCTCCCAGACAGCGTTTCAGGTCGGCGAAAGTAAACAGTCTCTCTCGCCCTGTTAGGAGGGGCGCGACGCTGTTGTCTTGAACACACCACACTACAGTGCAGCTGCACGGCAGAGAAGGTAATGACGGGTTGAGCTACTGTAAACGCAGCGCTTTGTCCCCTAATCCTAAAAATGCAGGGAAGCGGGCGTCAGAACAAGGACAGTGGTAATAGTGGTTTCAGACACACACCACCACCCCTGAGAACTGCACTCTGCAACACACAACATACTTATGAGAGCACAAGAGCAAAGAGACAGAGAGAAAGATAAACAAATAAAGAGGACCTCCTAAGTAGCAGTCCTTTCACAATGGCCATGACTGTTATTAGAGAAAATCCACACAACAAGGTCAGTAAAACGTCTTTCCTTTTTGTTTTGATGTCATAAAAAAAAAAGATTTTGCTCTTAAGAGCCTGGAATTTAATTTGTAGATAATATCGGTGTTCCCTAAGGTGAAATATTTTAGTATTCGATACAAACTTGTCGTAACCAGTGGAGCCAGTGGAGAGCTGCAGAGGACTTGAGATGGATAGTCTCCCCTCTGAGCCTGTGAAAGCAGCTGGTATTGTCACTTGCTGTAGAGCAGCCCACCTAAGCAAGCCCCGCGTGTGGCAGAGCGCTGACATTTTGGACATTAATATAACGGGGATTAGGCCGCTGCTTGTGCCCAGATCCTCACATATTCTTATTCTTGCCCAGCCACCTGCCTGAAGCCTTTCCATTGGGGTGAACTCTCTGGTGCGCCTTAGACTGACAGAGGACATCCTTACACAAAGCCCGCAGAGAGGTGGACACAGACATCAGGATTCGGGGGAGGGGGGGGGGATTGCTGTCCACTAACCTGGCAAAGGTGGATAGGTATGTGTGTGTGTGTGTGTGTGTGTGTGTGTTGGGGGGGGGGGGGGGGGGGGGTTGAAACACAGTGTGTATGCCATGTGTTTCTGTATGCCATGGTGACATTTCTCAAACCCTCTCTGGTCTTTGCTGCTCTGAGCCTGTGGTCTGTTTATGCAAGGAGCACATAAGCCTACCACTCCTCCACCACACACACACACACACACACACACACACACACACACACACACACACGTCCCCAGAAAGCCACAACCTTAAAGTCACATAGAGCACCTGGAAAGTGCAGGATATTCTACCTCTGACATTAAGAACAAAACTACAACAGAAAAAACGATAGCACACATACAGCACATGAATGGTAGTAGATGGTGCTCCAACTGGGTCACGGGTGGTGTATCAGACTCTCAAAAGAGGTGGGTGAATGCAGCAGTTGCATCTTTTTTGTGGTATCACATCCTCAAAATAAAAAAAGAGAGTGAGAGAGAGAGAGAGAAAAGTCGCACTTGACACCCCACGAGAAGGAAGTAGGTTCAATGTAACCAGGTGCCTTTGTATCATTCCAGTTCAGGCTTCTGAAGGGGCCACAAGCAGTAAATAACTTTTCAACTCTCGTCTCTTTCTCCTCTCTCTGTACTCTCTCTACACCCCCTCTCTCTCCCTCTATCCTTCTCTCTCTCTCTATCCCTCTCTCTCTCTCTCCCTGGCGCACACATCCACACAGGGCCCCTATTAATTACCTGGGACGAGGCAAGTGAGTGAGCTGAGCTGAGCTGAGCTGAGCTGAGCTGAGAGTGGCGCGGCAGAGCCCTCCAGTGAGCCAGCGGGTTCAGGAGCTAATGCTTCCCATTTGACCGAGGCTGAGCTCCCCTAATGTCTCCCCCGAGACGCCGGCGCTGCCTCTAATTAATCCGCCATCGTCAGTGTCGCAACGGCGTTCCTCTGGGGAGACCCGGGGAGAGGGCGTGGGCCGGGGTGTTTGGAGGGGGGAGGGAATACTATTTAAATTATGCACAAACAATATGCGACACCAGGCCTGGTGATGGGGAGAGAGGAGGAGAGGGGTGAGGTGCGGGGGCCAGGGGGCGGGTTGCTTAGCGTAAAAACATTTCAGGACTTCATGATGGATGGCGTCTTGTTTTTTGTTGAAGGATTTTTGTGCTACAGTTTGGAGTTTGTGAGGGGATGTGAGTATTCAACTTCAGTGACACTTTAGCCTCAGTCAGGCTAGCTTTCTCTTGCTGCAGTGCATACCCTTGTGACTTGTACATATATTTGAGTTATCCTAACAGATTGTTTCTCACAACAGGCCACCCTAACTGTGCGGGACAGTTAGCCACACATTAGCATCAGATGAAAACACTACAGTATCGTTGTGTGCATAACTCCTGCAAAAGTTCAGCAGCAAATGCCTACATTCATCACTCATATTTAATTCAAACTATCCTGATGTATGAATCAAATAATCATTTGACCATATGTTTCAGGCAATACTCTTGAGGCTTTTAAGAAAACACTGTGGGAGTGGGGGAAAGAAGGAAACAGCAATGTGGATAACACTCACTGCTTTCATCTATCAATCACAATTAAATACTGGAAGCAGGCGGCACAAAACGTGAAATGTCACTTGTTTCCAAAGCAAAGCACGGTTGAATGATTAACTTCTGTGTTGCTTAAATGTCAAGATGGATCTTTTTTTTAATAAAAGAAACATCTGTCTGTAAAAAACATGGACGTATATTGAATGAAAATAGGCTTCAATTTTCCCATTCAAATTTGAGGCCTTAAGAATCTCAACTTCACGACTAACTTGTTAACCTCTGCCATAGTTAGTACCCAAAGTCCAGAAGAGTTCACCCCTTCTGTCCAATGAGTAGTGAAGTCCAACAATCCATAAGCAGGGGTGTTCATCTTTTTGGAAGCTTTCTGATCTCATCTCATAGCATCTGTTTTCAAATTAGCTGGCTTAAGTATTCCCAAAATTATCCCTCACAGCCAGTGCAATATATTGACTATTAAAGCCAATCAAGAGTTCCTGAAAGAGACCCACAACCAATGACCCATCAATCACCTCTGTCCAGTCTTTGTCATATGCATCTCTCTTATTGGATTTCTTTTTTGCATTATCTGCTCTGCATAATATATATCCCTCATTCTGAAGTAGGCTCCACTCTAAATTAATCTAGAAAAGCATAATCGTGTTTTGTTATTGTGCTGTCCAGCGGACCCGAGCGCTTCCCCCTCATGCTCGCCTAGTTTGGCACCGACTGCAGGCCTTGAAGGAAAGACATAATGGACTAATAAAGCCCTCGTTCTGGCATTGGCCTCTCCCAGTCTAATTGAAGCAACAACAAAACAAGAAAAAAAAAAGAGACAACCTCATGATCCAAGACCACAAGAACCAATCATAGGTTGGCATGGCAACCCCCTTAGAGCTTTCCCCCCACCGCCTCAAAACAATGAGATGAGCGCGGAACAAAGGGGGCAGGGCATCAGGTGTCCGCTGCCACTGTTGTTGCCCCTTCTGGGGGGGGGGGGGGGGCTTTTCTGGACGGACCCCCAAACATGCTCCGATCCAGCACTGCCCATTCTGTGTTCTTTCTCTCCCAGCAACCTCCTCCCTGCTCCTGCTCCAGCTCCATTGCTTTCATTACATTGTCATTTTAAATAATCAGCCACAATGCTCTACAGAT
>NW_027468859.1:20447955-20457955 GCF_046254945.1 Alosa pseudoharengus | reverse complement strand
CCTGTAAAATCACAGATATTCATCTGAGTAAGGATTTTCAGCGCTGATAAAAGACAGAGCACTCCATTGAGCGTAATGGTTCTGCGGATGGAGAGCCGTGACGGCGGGTGGCTGGGTGGTCTCTCGGCCCTCTCCACCCCTCCACACCACCCCTAGCCCCCAAACAACGAGGCCCACAACACCCATGAGGGCCAAGTTGCTCGTACGGTTCAGAACCAGAGTCCAAAGGTCCAAGCTGGCAGGCGGGTGACTGTGGCGCAGGGTGTTTGGGTGGACTCGCTCGCTGATCCGGACTAATTGGTCACAATTAAGCCCACCATTAACCTATCAGCGGCCGTCAGGAGTGACTGCTCGACCATGGCGGTGAACAGCACGCTTTGCTAAGTCTGATTTACACAACTGGAGGGGCCACAGCAAATATTGTTGTATCCTATAATGGTCAGCCACAGGAGCAGTGGGCCAGCGTGTCTCCACGGGAACTCGAATGACTGAAAGAGCACATAATGACCGGCGTGGCTGGCATTTTAAACGGGAAGTGAGTCGATCTCATTAGCGGGGTTTTTCTTAGCAGCCATCGTGTGTGTGTGTGTGTCTGTCTGTGTGTGTATTTAAACCCTTTCTCTCGCTTTTACGCTTTTATATTCGCCTGTGATTTCATTAAATCCTCTGATTTGGAAGGGAAGCAGCCAGAGGAAACAACTCATAAAGCTTGCCAATATGTTTTTAAGTGGTAATCAACAAAGCAAACAAATACGCGTTTATGTAAGTAAACATGGCAACGGAGCAGCGGCTGGGCCAAAACACGAGGCGAGGGAAAGCAAATAGATAGCTTCCATATAGTCAGCGTCTCGAGCCGAGCCTGGGTTTGTTTGTTTGTTTATTTGTTTGGCTACTTTCCCCCCTCTGTTTGGAGAGGCTTCGGGAGTCGATTATTGTCCTCTGAGAAAATATTTTCCGAAGTGTATAATATGAAAATTAGACAAATCAGAGACCATTTAACTCACAATGGCACAAGGAACGTTGGCTGGGGGAACAGAGTGGAACAAGGATTTTTCCCCCCCCTCTCTCTCTATTTTTCTCTCTCTCTCTCTCTTTCTCTCCTCGGTGAGTGGTGGGATCGCTCACAGACGCTTCCAATTTACAGCGCTCTTGGTCCCGGTCCAACACCCTGACATGGAGACTTGGCGGACCGGTCCAAAAACCACCGGGACGGGTCCGTCCGTCGCTCCGGAGGCTGTCTGGCCTTGACCCACGTGCACCGAGGCTCCTTGGACGGTGATTGAAGCGCACCACACTTGAGAACATCAGCGCCTTGTATCCATTGAAGTAATAGGCTGACCCAGAGCACTGGTTTCCTTTGAGCCCGGGCCAAGCCATCTGAATCCACTCTACCCAAATGAGGGCTTATTTTTCAAAGCGTCTCCGCAGCGTGCCAGCCCCTGTACCCCTGCACTGGGAGCAGAGGGGGCTTGAGCCACCCACCACCACCCCCACCCCCAACACCCCCACCCCCAACACCACCACCGTCACCATACACACACCCGTCAACCCCCCACCCCACAGTTGCATTCTATCAGCGATGTGTTTATCAATTCCGTGTGTAAACAGTTACAGGGAGGCATGTCCGAGCCATCCTCGCCTTTTGTGTTCCGCCTCGCTCGTGGGATTCCTGCTTGTTAATGCACATTAGCATTAGCGCTGGATTAGCTAAATTAGCCTGTTTCTCATCAGTGGATGGGTAGTCGGTGAAAGCTTGTTCATTCCCTCCCTCCGCTGATATCCAACAGCAAGGACCCACTTTCAGTCCGTCAGGATACGGGGAGGGTGGGTGTGTTATTTTATTTTGTTGGGTTAAAAATAGGCGCTGAAACAGGAGCAATGCCTCATACATTAAAGATGCCATCTCAAGGCCTCAGAGATGTCGATGGCACCCTCTGTCTGTGGGCGCCACACGCATTGCCATTGGTCGCCACTGTGCCATGGGTGCCTAAGGAGGGGGGCATCAGGAACATGCTGCCAGGGGAATCAGTAGCCCCCCTACACACACACACTACTCCCTCCCCAGCCCCCCTACACACACACACACTACTCCCTCCCCAGCCCCCGAAACTGCTACTGTGAGTAAAGAAAGGAATTGACACACACATACACCCCCACCCCCCCGCCCCTAAACACACACACACACACAGACACATTCAACGTCACACATATACACACATACACTCACATTCAACAACAACAACACTCTGCATTTATATAGCACTTTATCAAGGCACTCTGAGCTTTACATTGAACACACACACAAATATCCACATGCATACACTCACAAAACACACATTCACACTTCACACATTCACACACACACACACACACACACACACACACACACACTCATGTGGACATACCCTCATGCACAAGAGCACATTCACACACACAAACACACTTTCACCACAGCTCCACAGCTCCAGCCTCAACCCCACGCTTCAATCCACTTCTGCAGCCACTCGTGACGCATGGGTCGTGAGATCTGAGAGGCCCCTCTTCGCCGAACATTTCTCTACATTTATCTTTGATTAGTCGTTCCCCCCTCGTCGAGGTTAATGTCCTTTTTATCCGTCATTAACGATAGCCCCCACTAATCCCCCTCATTCGTTCCATGTGTTTACGTCGACCTCAAGTTATCGTTGGGCGTAAGAGTTATGTGCGAGGATTAAGTGTGTTCGAGCCACGCTTGGCACGTTCCTATGAAGCTTTGACAGGCGTCTTGATGATAGAGAGTGAGAGAGAGAGAGAGAGAGAGAGGAAGGGGTTGGAGACGGAGGGAGAAAAAGAAGAGGAGAGGGAGAGAGCAAGGAAGAGAGGGACTTGGAGAGAGAGAGAGAGAGAGAGAGAGAGAGAGACAGGCTGAGAAGACGAGAGATGCCTCCGTACAATCTGCCTGCTCAGCAGAGTCCGTCTGATGTGGTCTGGCACCTAGTTCACAAAGTCAACCAGATCCACACATTGCATGCATATATCTCTAGAGAGAAAGAGTGAGAGAGTGGGAGGGGGAGGAGAGAGTAGAGAAGGGGAGAGGAGAGCAAACCAGCTTTGCCTTTTGTGTTTATTTATATCAGACTTTGCCAAAAAAAAAAAAAAACAGTATACCACATAAGCGACTCGTTTTTATTTTCTTTCTGTAGTTTTTGCTGATCGGGTGATATTCAAATGATTAATGGCACACGATTAACCAAAATAAAACAGATACTCATTTCACCCGCGCGGCCCTCCGAAGTTGAGGCTGCCCTAGTTTACCGAGGAGCCCACTTTCCCCTTCGCGTTTCACTTATCATGACATCAGTCCCAGCACGCCGCCCTCTGTCTGACAAAGGATGGCAGCCATTTTGAACTGTCAACGTTCAAAAAAGAAAGAATACTCCAAAGATGCAACAATGAACTTTGTGACCTGAGGTTGCTGAATTTTTTTCTTAAATTAATATGCCTTTATCAACAAAATCAAATTTGATACTCTCTTTAATGTTACTTTCTTGTATATTTGTATTAGTTTCTTTTCATATCATCTCACTTAAAAAAACTCATTAACTAATTTTATTTTTTTCTCACTTTTCATAATTAAAAATCTGAAAAACAATGTTGGTGAAAATTGGTGAGTAAAAAAAGAATGTTAAAATGCTGATTCAGAAAGTATTCTCATTCCCTTGAGCCATAATATATTATACTTTAATTGTGCCCCTTGCTGTTGTGAATCATCCACTCAAATTATTTTCATTTATTCATCTGAGCAAATAGTAATGTGCACCAACAGATTGTTGTGATGTCATGTAGCATTTACCTGACAGTTGATAGTTATGCTATACACACATACGCTATAAACATTTCAGGTACATTTTAAACTATAATTTCAGGTAAACTCAAAAAGCACATGAAAAGATGTCAAAACATCCAATCTCTCTTTCTTCTTTTGTCAGTCCTTATTTCTCTCTTTATCTCTCCATCTCTTTCTCTCCATCTGTTTCTCTGTGTGACTCTTTCTGTGTCTCGGGAGCAGGATGGCAGGTGCCTCGCCTACGCTTTGGCGCCGGTGAACGGGCGAACGCAGCTGTGCTGAGAGCAGTAGAGATAGAAGCAAAGCGTTCCTCTCCTCTCTTCTCCTCTGCTCTCCTCCCATCCCGTTCTCCTCTCTCTCTCTCTCTCTCTCTTTCCTTCCTGTGTGGGCTTTAGGGCCCTGTATCACCGCTGCCGCCGCCGTCGCCAAAACCGCTCTCTGAGTCGCCCTCGTCTGCGCGCCACTAGAGGTGTGTATGCGGTCGGGAGCGCCAGGTGTCTGAACATGTGAAGATGCAAGTGAAAAAAAAAAAAGAAAGAAAGAAGGAGAGACAGAGAGAAAGAAAGAGAGAAATGCACTTGAGAACCTCGGTAACCTCCTGCTCTCATGCTCAATCTGATCCTGCCTCTCTGTGGGTGACGCTCTTGTGTGCAGGGTGACGACGTGTTACCGTTAAAGCAGTGGTTTTCTCAAGTGTCACTACCTCACACTTCTCAGCAGATGACCCCACACACACATACACTGCATACTGCACACATGCACACACACACACACACACACACACACACACACACACACACACACACACACACACACACACACACACACACACACACACACACACACACACACACACACACACACACACAGAGAATTATCATCACTGAAACTAAACTAACACTTATTTAATGCTGGGGGTGATTATGTTGTTGTGCTGTTTTCTTGTCCACCTCTGCCACCATCAGCCCCACATACGCGCATAAATTTGCACACACACACACACACACACACATACACACACAATTACCTTCACTGAAACTAAAACACATATGCGCATATACACGCATACAGATACATCTCAGACATGCAAATGTATTTTCTATTCTACTAGTAGCTTGTGTTATTTGAGTATTTTTATCTTACTTTAAAAAATCCCCCACCCACTAACACCTCCTTTTTGTATTTGTTTCTTTCTGGGCTCTACCCCTTCCTGTTCACAAAATGAAACTGCAGTACTGATTTGATGCTAAAAAAACTCGGTGTGTTTGTCTTTTTGGGTTTTTGTTTGTTTGGAGCCCCAGCAGCTGCAGCGGCAGCATCAGCGACGGCAGTGCCGGTGGATCCATGTCATTTACTGGTGTGGGGGAGTATCTGCACGTCTGTCACCGTAAATGTTCTTTTGATGACACACACCACGGCTGCAATGACACTCTATTTGTTTCTGTGTTTATTCAAAACTGCTCCAGCATCAGACCCTCTCTGATGGGAGGATGAGAGGAAGAGAGGAAGAGAGAGAAAGAGAGAGAGAGAGGGGGCGGGAAGATAGACAGAGAGGTCAAAACAGAGAAGGTAATAGAGAGAAAGACAGAGACAGGAAGAGTGTGTGTGTGTGAGAGAGAGAGAGAAAGAGAAAGAGAGAGTGAGAGAGATAGAGAGAAAGAGAACCAGCCAGAGAGAGAGTGTGTGTGTGTATGTGTATGTGTGTGTGTGTGTGTTTGTGTGAGAGAGAGAGAGTGAGAGAGTGAGAGAGAGAGAGTGAAAGAGAGAGTGAGAGAGAGAGAGTGAAAGAGAGAGAGAGTGAGAGAGAGTGAAAGAGAAAGAGAGTGAAAGAGAGAGAGAGAGAGAGAGAGAAAGAGAGAGAGAGAGAAAGAGTGGAAGAGAGAGAGAGAGAGAGAGAGAGAGAGAGAGAGTGATGTTCAGCTCTGAAGCCATTTGTGGAACGGCTGCTGTATGTCTGCCCCGCTATCAAAGGGCAGTTTCTGCACCGCAACCCTTTACACTGCATGCCTGACACAAAGCCATACGTGTGATAAACTGTAGTGAACAGTGGCTCCTGTGTGTATGTGTGTGTGCATAATGTGTGCATAATGTGTGTGTGTGTGTGTGTGTGAGTGTGTGCGTATATGTGTGTGTGTGTGTGTGCGTGTGTGTGTGTATATGTGTGTGTGTATATGTGTGTGTGTGTGTGTGTGTGTGTGTGTGTGTGTGTGTGTGTGTGTGTGTGTACTGTATATATGTGTGTGTGTGGTGGTGGAGGGAGGTAGCTGAGGAGTAGAGTGGGAGGGTGGGGGGTGTTAGGGAGAAGACTTCTGTCACATTGTGAAAAATAGCTTCCCCTTTGGACGGAACTTCACAGGCCACAATCAAGCGGTGCCAAGACGCCGCAATCGTGGCAAATCAAGTCAGCATCTATTAATAATATTTCCGCGGTTCTCCTTTTTTCTGCGAGCGAGCGAGTGGAGCGGGCAAGCAGGCGGGTGGGTGGGTGTCCTCCCGCTGTCACGGGGGGCTCCTGATGGAACGCTGCCTTCATCTCCGCGCTAGCACACTTCTTTCACCGTGATAAACAATTCCAACACCAATCTGAATAAAGATCTTCCCAGTAGACCACTGCAGCTCTACCCTCTCTATGGACAACACCCCCCCCACACACACACACACACACACACACAACATCCCCAACCCTTGCCATTAATGTAGACACACACACACACACACACACACACAACATCCCCAACCCTTACCATTAATGTACAATACACCCCCATACCTACACCCCCACCCACTCTATACTGATAGATAGATAGATAGATAGATAGATAGATAGATAGATAGATAGATAGATAGATAGATAGATACTTTATTGATCCCCACAGGGAAATTTAATGCTGTCCTATATGTCCCTCATTTTTTGTTTAGTGGGAAAGGAATCTGGTGTTTCTCTGTAAGTTTAGTGTTTAGTTATGTAACTTCTTTTTCAGTCTTGTTTCTTGGTTTTTGCTTTCCCCAGACACGTAGACTGTTCTGATTGGACAGACACGTAGACTGTTCTGATTGTAGGGCCGGAGGGAGTGTCAGAAGGGACATCTGAAAAACCAGGACTGTGTGTGGAGAGAGAGAGTTAGCTCATCCAGATGTTTCATATCTGATGGAGGCTGATGAAAATGTCATTGTTTATTGGCGGCACCATAGAATTTCCCCCCTAAAAAAAAGTGACAAATGAATTACATTAAATAAGTAAATACAAATAAAAATAGATGCTGGAACTTGTGTCTGGGAATTCTGCATTTTCAGTGAGCTGGGATGACCACTAGTAAAAGTCTAAGGATGGGCTTCACAAATGTGAAAGTAAAAACTGTGTGCGGATGTTTGTGTGTACCAGCATGTCTATTAGAATGGACTGCATGTGTGGGTGTATTAGAGCATGTATCAGTGTGAGTGTGTATGCATCTGTGTTTGTTTGTGGGTGGGATGGATGGTTGGAAAATTTGTGCTGTGCGAACATCGAAAGAAGAAAGAGAAGAGAAGAAGAATGAGATAGAGGACAGGGAAAGAACAGAGGATGAGAAAGACAGAACAGAAAGAAAGAAAAAGAACGAATGAATAAAATGGAGGAGTGAACAGACAGGGGAGTGAAATAGAGAGAAAGAGAGGGAGAGATGAAGTAAAAGATCGAAAGATCAAGAAAGAAAAAAAGGAAAAAGAGAGAAAGTAAGATAGAAAGAAAAAGTGAAATAGAACACAGAGAAAAAGAGAAAGAGGGAGAAATCATACAAAAAATGAGACAGTGAGAGGACACAGAGAGAAGAGAGGAGAGGAGAAGAGAGCAAGATGGAGTGAATGAAAGGAAGATGGAGAAGGAAGAGAGTAAGCGAGTGACAGGGTGGGTGGGGGGGTGCAGGGACGCAGATAGAAGCATCAGAGGCGGTGCGGCAGGCAGCCGGGCGGGCGGGGAGGTCTGCCCCATGGATGAGAGAGCCCCGCTCCAGACCAGTGGGCATGGAAAATATGCACACTCTCCACCTCCTCCATCCCCTCCTCCTCCTCTTCCTCCACCCCTTCCTCCTCCTCTTCCTCCACCCCCGGGCCCCAACCAGTGGCGGCGGTGGCAGGGGCCAGACTCGGTGCTCACTGCTGGGGCTTGCGGCGGCGTGTGACAGGCCCAGTAGAGTGAGAAATGTGGTGAACCCAAAATCCCACACACATGCCAGCCTGCTCCGCCTCACCCACCGCCCGGCCTCTCCTATGACAACTGGCACATGCTCCTTTTGTTTTCACATCTCTCTCTCTCTCTCTCTCTCTCACACACACACACACACTTCCTCTCTCCTTGTCTTTCAATCCGCCTCTCTCTCAAGCACACATACACACTCTCTCCTTCTATGCCTTTCCATCTCTCTCTCTCTCTCTCTCTCTCTCACACACACACACACACACTTCCTCTCTCCTTGTCTTTCAATCTGCATCTCTCTCAAGCACACATACACACTCTCTCCTTCTATGCCTTTCCACCTCTCTCTCTCTCTCTCTCACACACACACACACACTTCCTCTCTCCTTGTCTTTCAATCTGCATCTCTCTCAAGCACACATACACACTCTCTCCTTCTATGCCTTTCCACCTCTCTCTCTCTCTCTCTCACACACACACACACACTTCCTCTCTCCTTGTCTTTCAATCTGCATCTCTCTCAAGCACACATACACACTCTCTCCTTCTATGCCTTTCCACCTCTCTCTCTCTCTTCCGTCTCTCTTGCTCTCTCTCCTATTCTTCCAATTCCCTTTTTGAATCTCGCTCTCTCTCCTTCTCCATTCTTGTCAATCCATCTCTCTGTCTCTCTCATTTTTTCGCTGTTGGACTTTCTTTGTTTCTCATACACGGACGCGCGAACCCAGCAAGCTCTTTATTAGACAAAACAAAACAAAAAAGTAATAAATGAACAGCAGAACAGTGAACACAGTAACTGTTTCAACTGTGGGCACATTCCTGTTGTGTCCTTGTCGCTTCTTCTTTTTTAATGGAGCGCACGGAGCAATAAACATAAAAAACAGGTATTCCAATATGTCCTCCACCCGAGCAATTCCATTCTGCATGCAAAACTCGAGAGGATGAAAAAAATGCCGAAATTGCCGTTCTCCATGCATATTAAAGACACTTGTCATCAAGACGTCACACGAGACTACAGAGGACAAGAGGTACAGCCGTTCCATAGAGGCCGCCACTCTCGCCATTGCAACCATAAAATTAGATCCAGGGAAATATCCAATGCAGTGAGGGTGGGCGAGGGGGGGGGGGGGGCATTGTAGGGACTCTCATTCTGTGTATTTTGCATATAAAAAATGTTCACATGTAAATGACATGTGCCACAGAGACAAATTGGTAATTCCAGCCGGGAATGAAAATGATACTAAAGTGCAGTGGCAGGAATGGTACGGTGTGCTTGGGAATTAGGGTTGTTAAAATGTCATGTTGAAGATGCAGACTGACACACACACACACACACACACACACACACACACACCTTTGGCAGGACCAGATGCATTGTGAAAAGAGAGAGGCGTGATATAAATGGGAGGCTTGATGACAGGGGGAAAGAATACCGGCCATGAGAATTTGCATGCGCCCGAGCACACTGTTCTCTGAATGAAAAAAAAGGCAGAAAAAACAAGAAGGCAAACATAAACGATGCAGACCCGAGGTGTGCTAATGTTGCAATGGGCTGTTTCTGCATGGATGTTAGATGGCCACAGAAGAGAGATGTGGAAGTCAATTGTCTTGGAGAGGGAGGCTGGGCTCTGTTCTTAAATATCAAACATCATTATGGATTGTGAGGGAAAATAACAGTACGAGTGCACCTACCACACATTTACATAAATTACCCACCGCATGATCTACAACTCTAGACAATTCATGCAGTTCCGTGAGCACAATACATGGTCCCCACATCATAAATTTGGTGTGAACACATTTTTTTGGATTACCTTCCTTTTAATTAGTTTAATCCTCCATTGGTCTTTGAAATGAAGATCATTTCTTCAACACAGTGTACTGCCACTCAAATACTTGTCCTGTGCTCTGAGGATGTAAAGATCAAATACTGAGTCATGGTGCTAGTGTATCTGTGTATCTGGGATGGAATTCAGTACTGTGTTTTTATTCACATATATTTA
>NW_027468859.1:20417955-20440455 GCF_046254945.1 Alosa pseudoharengus | reverse complement strand
CCGCAGTTTTGCCACGCACCACCCTGACACGCGCTGGAGATATTTGGAAATAAACACATAAGCGGATATGCCCGTAATAGCGGAGGTTTACCGCACGCATAAGGCGCGGCTTATGAAAATAAAAGTGTCCCGCATTTTTTAATCTGGTACCTTAGCTGGCTCTAACGAGGGGGCATAAACTTTTAGGGGGGCTGAATAAAGTGCTGGCTAGGAGATGCAAATGGAGGCGGGGGGGAGAGATGGCACCTCGACAATATGGAGGCTTGTTAGCCAGTCAGAGACGAACACTGAGGACAATCAAGACACCTCGTCACTTTGCTTTTATCTCTCGTCACCGGCAGATGAAAAATCACTACGAATCCGCTACATCCTTCTGCATTAACATAACAAAGCCCACGAGAGAGAGAAAGGGGGAGAGAGAGAAAGAGAGAGATAGAGAGGGGGAGAGAGAGAAAGAGAGAGAGAGAAACCTGTCTTCCTCAAATCTCCCAAAAGTCTCATCGACATGCACGAAATGCTTTCTCTCTCTCTCTCTCTGTCTCTCTCTCTCCTGTCTCACATATACACAGACCTACACACACCATTCCACACTGACACACATGCATGCATATACAACAGGACAAGCATATCTTCCCACATGCATACACACACACACACACACTCACACACACTCACACACACACACACGCACACACTCACAGACACACACACACACACACACACACAAAGACACACAAGCACACACGCACAAACTCACACACACACACACACACACACACACACACACACACACACACACACACACACACACACACACAAAGACACACAAGCACACACGCACAAACTCACAGACACACACACACACACACACACACAAAGACACACAAGCACACACGCACAAAATCACAGACACACACAAACACACACACACACACACAGTATACATGCATACGCATGCATAAGTATTTATTTCACACACGTACACACACATGGACCGACACACACATTTCCACATACACAACAGACATATGCATCACAGGCACACACACACACACACACAATAAGAACAGCTGTCTTCCAGACACTAAAGATCTCCCAGTGCAACATCTCACCACTGCTACGCTGTCAGCACAATAGATTGGAAGCATTAAAGACAAGTCGCTCTTGAAAAGTGAGAGAATGGGGTAAAAAAGAACACCCCCCCCCCACACACACACCCCACCAACCTTCTTACCCCCCCCCCCCTCACACCACCTCTCCTCCACCCCACCCCCCTACAAAGCTCATCTCCTGGAAAGAAACGGGATGAAAAGACATTATGCATATGAAAATGTCCTGAAAGAGGTGTGATTTATGTATGCATTTCATGCAGATTCCATTATGGGACACCAGGCTCCACTGAGCCTTTCCCCTCCTTCCTCTTCTCTTACTCCGGCAGGGCGGCAGGCTGGCCTGATCAAACTCTTTCTCATTACTGTCCAGTCGAGGACAGGGGACAGGGACGAGGTGGAGTGGAGTGTGTGTGTGTGTGTGGGGGGGGGATTAGAGGGCGGCAAAGAGGGATATTTACAACCTGGACACACATCACACACACACACAAACCAAAGAATGAAGTGTGTTTCAATCTGCCCTCTGAAGCCACGGAGAACCACAGATAAGCATTCTCACATTACAGAGAGGCATGGAAGTATGTGTGTGTGTGTGCGCACACATGTGCAAGTATGTGTGTGCATGTTTTAGAGAGGGTTCGTTGTGTATGTGCATTTGTACTATGTGTAAGACGTGTGTGAATGTATTTGCGTATGTGCCTGTGCATGTGTAAATGTACATGTATTAAGACGTGTGTGTATGTACAGTATTATTCACTGTGCTTATGGCCACCTACAGTAAATGACTCCATAGCCGCATGCTGTTTTAATTCATCTGCTCACAGAATGTCTGTTTGACAGGGTGTATATGTTTTTAGACATAATCATTTTGAGTGTCTGTGCATTATGAGTAACTTACTACGTGTGTGGGGGAGCTTGTGTGTGTGTATGTGTGTGTGTGTGTGTGTGTGTGTGTGTGTGTGTGTGTGTGTGTGTGATGTATATGTGTGTGTGTGTTTTCCACCTATACACTCCTGGAACACCGTTGACAGTGGCGTAATTGCGTCGACATGTGTTACTATCCCTGGCGAAGCGTGTTTCCACACACACTCACTCATCGCCTTGTTTGCTTTCTTAATCGCTTGCGTGCTGCATCGAGGAAAAACAGAAAGACATTGAGGGTAGGGTAGAGGAGAAGAAAATAGACTTTTTTTTCTTTCTCTCTCTTCCATTCTTCTCCCCCCCCCCCTCTCTTTGGAAAAGAAAACATGCGGAGCACTCTCTCTCTCTCTCACTCTCTCTCTCCGTCCTCCATCCCTTCCTCTCGGCCCCCTCCTGCAGCCCGGGTTGTGATTGAGGTCAGCGTGGCTGATTCCTTCTCTGGCCAGCTAATGTGATTGCATCGGAGCAATCCCCTTAAACGGCATCAGCTCTGATCTGCATAGTAATTGGCTCTCCGTCTCCTTGGACGTGACCTTGAGGCGAGGTGCTCTGTCACTCTCCTGTGCCGGCAATCACAGGCTCAGCGCAACAACCCCCCCCCCCCCCCACTACTACCACGACCACCACCATTCCCCCCCCCTTTTTTCGCTCTCTTGCTTTCTATTTCTCTCCTCTCGTTCTGTCTCTCTGTCTTTCTCTCTTTCACGGACTCGCTTTGCTTATGCCTCTGTGACTAGGCCCGAAGGCTAACAAATAGCCTGCCTTGGAAGAGAATAAGAAAGACAGAGATAGACAGAGAGGAGGTTCCAGGGTGGATAATTTTTTCCCCACACACAACAAAACTCATGATTCCAAACTAGGAAGAGGCATTTGCAAAATTACTGGTCATTTTGCCAGTGAATAATCACTATGCTTGCAGTGACAGGGCCTCGTGGTAAACCATCTTTCATGGACATCACCAAGCCGGCGTTGATTTAATTCTAGTCAACACCATGGCAATCTCTTTTATGGTGTTTATAGTGGAAGTATCATAGGACATGCAAGAGGAGTTGTTAGAGGAGACGCAAGGCATTGTGGGGGATAATAGACACGGAAGTCCAGCCGGAGTGGGCCAGCGCAGTGCTGGTCGGTGGTGTTCCTGAGGCGAGTGTTCCTACATGGTCCCAAAGACGTCTCCGCTGCCTCTGATTCATAAGCGGGGGAACCCCCCCAACCCCCGCGCCCCTCGGGCATAATTGGGCTAGCTCAGCATTAGCTAAACTCATTCCCCTACACATACATCACTTGGTGTGTATGAGGCAAAAAAAGTGAGCTATCAGCAGCAGGCGAAGCACTCCTCTACAGGTCTCTATTTACAAGACAGCTAGACGAGACACAACAACGCAGCAATATCCCCACCGCAACATGGCACCACAGTCGTCTGCCCACCACCCCCCACCAGGAGATGTGGCCCAATTAGAGTCCATGATGGAGGCAAGTGAGCGAGGCTGCAGGAAGAGCAAGGTGAGCTCTTTGGGTGGTGCTGCGCAGTGCAGATATGCCTCTCTAAGCAGTCTCTCAGCCTCAGCCTCCATCTCAGTGGAGACACTCATTACGACAGGGACTTCCTGGCTCCTGCGAGTACTGTGTTGGATTATCACAGCATTGCTTGACTTCCAGGGATTATTTAAAAAGACAAACAGACACACAGACACGCACACACACGCACACACACACACACACACCCACATGTTCGAATAAAAGGTTAAGGCCACACTGTCAGGCATCATTGATGCCTGCTAACCTTCCCTCTGTCCTTCCAGCAATGGATCCACTTAGCTTTGGATGTTTTCAAACATAAAAAAGTCATATGTATATTTTATGAATGTACGTCTCAGGATCTCTCCCCCCTCCTCTTCTTCGCCCCCCCTCCCACCCAACCCTTAGCCAGCCACCCCCCGTCACACACTCACAGAAAAACAAAGGCGCGCTGCTTGGCGCGTCCCTAGATGTCAATGACAAGGTACGTGGTGGCGGTTTTTTTTTCTTTCTTTCTTTCTTTCTTTCTTTCTTTTCTTTTTTTTGACTGCTGCTGATTTGATATGCATTTCAAACAGAGAACTTCACAACTGTGGAACTGATTTGCAATGGAGATTTTTTTTTTTATTATTCTCTGCTTTGGGGAGCAAAACAGAGTGTCAAGTGAGTGACAAGTTTGTTTTTCTGTAATGATTTCTACAAACTCTTGGTCTGTTATGTTTTGTTCCTCCGCCAGTTTGACCTACTTGGAGTTTGAACATCCTTTCTTCCTCCCCTCTCCTCCTCTCATGCATTGTCGTTGATACCCGACTCAGAGTGTCTCCCCTCTCTCTCTCCCTCTCTCTATCTCTCTCTCTCTTTCTCTGTCTCTCTATCTCTCTCTTTCTCTGTCTCTCTTGTGCCCCTCAAAACGATCAAAACCCACACCGACGTCCTGCAAACACAATAAGATACCTTCCATCCGCGCGTTAAAGCGCTAATGAAGAGGTGATAATACAAAGGCTCAGAAAATAAGATGGTGATTTAAATAAAAGCAACAAAGAATTTATTTTACGAATTCAATTTATCTAATAAAGTAACTTTCGTGCAATAATTTTTCAGTTTAAGGAAAAATAGTTGCTTTCTAATGCAAAATATTTTGGAAGAATAGCCATGCTGTGATCCAAAGAATCCAAATGATTTGAATTCAATATGTTCCCATATCGCTCTAGACAAACTAAAGACATTGCAATGCTAGGGGGGCAAGCTTCCGGGGATTGTCTGAGACTGGAGATAGCATCAGTTTCAGGGTCTCAATATCAGCTGATAGCCCTAATCCAGAGTATTGCTTATCATTCCATTAGAGGGGTTAATAGCCTTCCTGGTTAAATGTGCTCTCATGGGTGGGAGTTTAATATGGAGATATGGAGCATCTGAGCACTCATTAGGGGATGTTGATAACATTGCTCTTTGTTATATGTTTTGTGAGTGTGCTATTTTGAAATACACATATTAATTGGCCGTTTTCAGAGCTCCCATCAGCTAGTGCCTTAAACTCTATGCTTTATGTCGCAAGAAAAACTTCCATCTTTTTTTTTCTGCTCATAACTTCAGTAATGATGGTCTGAGGTTTCTCTCTCACACATACACACACACACTTTCTTTTTTCTTTCAGGGCCTGTGAATAAAAGTTTGTGCTGCAAAGGGGAAAGAAGAAGCATACCCAGAGGATTTGGCTGTGGAAAACGCGCTCGATGATCCTTCATTTTTTCTTTTTTCAAAATGGAGAAAATGCTTTGTTACGTGAGCAGAGCAAAAAAAAGACAAAAAAGTGCATCCCCTGGGCTGTCTTTCAGCGTGAGCCAGGAGCCGTGATGACTTCCTCACTCTGCTCCACGACGCCACCTCTCCCTCTTCCCTCTCTTCCCTCTCTTCACCACCACTCTCGCCGCCGCTCTCTCTATCGCTGACTCTCAGAGCCACGGTGGCATAATTGTGCCACAGGGCTTTAAGGGGACGGGTGGGGGTGGAGGGTAGAGGTGCATGTGTGTGTGTGTGTGTGGAGGGGGGGGGGGGGGGGGGGTTGTTGTGTGTGTGTGTGTGTTTGTGTGAGTGTGTGGTAAGGTTGGGGGGTTGACATATCTGTCACCTGGAGATGTGCCACGGCAGCCTCTTGAGAAGCCCTTCTTCCTGCCAGGGGACTTGAAGATAGGGCCTCTTTTGTTGACTTTTTTTTCTCCTTTTCTCAGAACGGTAACGGTTTGTGTAAACTTTCTCTCCCAAGTTCTGCCAGGTGAACACTAAGTCCATCTAATGAGACCAGCCTGCTCTCTTTGGGGCTTCGGATAGCCATGTATTTTTTTTATAATACTCACCATGCATATTAATATTTGCATATTAAACATTTTGTTGAAACCAACATGGTAGGTATTATTGTTATTATTATGGGGTGTTATTTAGCAACACAATCCAGGGTGTTGGCACACACTTAAGAATAAGAGGGAAACTGATTTCGCTCATGGTGACAAAAACATATTTGATTAGGCAAGCCACACTCAAGCTTAAGTCCCTCAGAGCCACTCAAGAAGAGATCAACCTGTGCCTTGTATGTATGTATGTATATCCTCTCTCACAAACACACACACGCAAATAGACAGTCACAAAAAGACTACACAATTCTCTCCAGAATGCAACAGATTTAGCGGTCAATCCGTTTGGCAAATCTGCACATTAACCCCAAAAAGAAAAAAATGAAAAACAGTTTGGGGGAAGGGGATGCCGGGTGAATGAGAAATCTCCCCAAAAGACAGGTGAGAGCGGATAAGTTTTGGGATTCTTTTGGTAACCTAATTGCCTCCTCGCCGAAGCTCCCTGTTCGACTCTTGCTCTCGCCTCTCGCAGTATCGGTGCGCTTTCTCACTCAGATTAGACATCGGGGTCTGCATTCGGATTTATTTCTCCCGCTTCTTTGTTTAGATACCTTTGGTGTGCTCTTATGGGATTTAAGTAGTGTGTGTGTGTGTGTGTGTGTGTGTGTGTGTGTGTGTGTGTGTGTGTGAAGAGGGAGGGCTTCTTCATTTTCATACATGCTATTGTTGAAACACCTTAAGTCCCCGGTGAGAGTATGGTGGAGGACTGACAGACATGCCTGGCCTATTTAAATGCTTCAAAGGCGGGCGGATGAAGAGCATGTGTTGGCGCTAACCCCCCTGATCATTGTTTCTGCGATTCCCGTCTTCTCCTTCAACCATGCCCCCACCCACCACACCTCCTATTTCTCCCTCTCCAAAGGTGATTAAAAAGGAGGAAAAGTTGTAGTTTGGGGTTACTCCCAGCATGGCAGGAAACTGTCAAGTGTCTGCCGTATTGGGTTTCTTTTTCTTTTTTTTGCCAGCAATTAACTGTCAGTCAGCCAGACCTCGCTGGTTCTTTGGCAGCATACCCCCTTCTTCTTCTGCAATCCTCTAATCATCTTTGGCTATATGAAGACGCATCTTGGTTGAAAATAGAGAAATGTGTCTTTGTTTGATCACAGGTGTGGGGGGAACATATGTACACATATACGGACATGTAGTCAGAGAGGGATACTACACCAAAAGACAATCACAGAAGGAAGTCAACAGAGAGATGTACTGTTACTGTCATAGACAGACAGACAGACAGACAGACAGACAGACCGGGGGAAGCCTGGTTCTGTGCAGACTGCCCATATCTGTGTGAGAGGTGACGTCGTGACTTGGTGGTTCTGTGCAGACTGCCCATATCTGTGTGAGAGGTGACGTCGTGACTTGGTGGTTCTGTGCAGACTGCCCATATCTGTGTGAGAGGTGACGTTGTGACGTCGTGACTTGGTGGCACTGTTGGCAGAGACTGGCATCCCTCTCCATTTCTCTCACTTCAGCTCTGTCAGTTGGTTTCTTCCTCCTTCTCTCTCTCTCTTGCTCTCCACCTGTCTTTTTCTCGCCTCCTCTCACTCACTTTCTCTCTATCTCCTCCTCTCTCTCTTACCTCTATCACTCTCTCCTTCCCTCCTTCTCGGTCTCTCCCTCCATTTCCTCCCTCTCTTTCCTTCCTTGTCTGCTTCCTTCTCCTTTCTCTCTCCCTCTCTCCCTGCGTCTCTCTATCTTTTACCTCTTTGTCACTTGTTCTATCCCTCTCTCCCTCCCTCCTTCCCATCCCTCTCTCTCTCTCAGCGTGGCTGTGCTGCCCTGCGGGGGGAAAGGCTGGCGGGAGACGGGGAGTGGTGGGCCAGGCCTCCCCGATGCGGCCGCTGACAACAGCTGCTGTGCGGCGGGGGACGCGTGTACCCCGCTGATCGAATCTTGTCACTCACATTTCCCCTAATTAACGAGCATCTGCTTCCTCATCTCGCTTACACGCGTCGCCGTGACCCCTGACCCCCCCTGGCGGAGCCGACGGCCATGGCCACTGGGAGCGCTGCCCCGTGTGCACTGCGTACAAACACTCCAGGAATTAGACCCGAGGTGTGTGTGTGTGTGTGCATGAATGTGTTTGTGAGTGTGTGTGTGCACATGTGTGTGTCTGCATTTCTGTTACTGAGTGTGTGTGTGTGTGTGTGTGTGTGTGTGGGTACATGAATGTGTTTGTGAGTGTGTGTGTGTGTGTGTATGTGCGCATGTGTGCTTGTGTGTGTCTGCATTTCTGTTACTGAGTGTGTGTGTGTGAGTGTGTGTGTGTGCATGTGTGTGTGTAAATGTGAGTGTTTGTCTTTCTCTCTCTCCTCTGCGTATGTGTGTGCGTGTTTCATATTTGGTGTGTGTCACTCTTTCAGGTGTTGTAAGTGTCATTTCATTTATAGGGGGGACGAGGAATAGAGATTATGTCTATACAGAATCACTTTTTAAAAAAGCACCAGCTGTTTATGGTAAAGAGCTCCAATTTAAAATGCATATCAGTGCATAAACCACCCTGTGACATTAATGATGCTACCTAAAGCCATGCCTCTCAAATCACCCTTAAAGAATCTCATCACTTCACCAGACCCTGTATATGCATATGAAGCTATACGTTTTCATATAATTTATGTGCATTCATTAATATATTCACACAACCTTTAATTAAAATATATACTTTTCTGTGAACCAAGGTTGACAACGTCTAAAAAAAGCATGAGAAAGAAAAAATATTTTTTTTTTCTTTTTACTATTGTTTCAGTCCACTTCTGTTTGATGGGGAAAACACATTTGAGGGGGGCACTGATTTTTTTTTCTTCATTTGTTCAAATTGTTCCACAGCCAAAGACTGACTTGATTGAAGCTCAGATTCATTAAAACTTAATTAATATGCATCATTATGTAAATGAGGGTGCTGTTAATGAGTTTTTAAAAGAAGCATTCCTTAATTAGTTCAGTGTTAATGGCATCATCATTTATCTTTCTCTTCTTTGAAGCAGAATGATGTGCAAGACCAGCCAGTATCCAAATGTTAATCTATATTTTATCATTTAGATTTTTTTTTTTATTTTCTTCTGGTTGTTGTTGATTTTTGATTATTATTTGTAGAAGTGCTTTAAAAATACCACTCTATTGACATACAGAAATTTGAAGTCACTTTGTGATGCATGCAGGATTGTTCAATATGACTTTGCTTGGAGAAAACGAATCCCATCAATGTGGCATTAAACTTTCTTCAGTTTCACCAAAATGTGTTTAGCCGACTTATATAAATTAAGTATTTGGAGTATGAGGAAAGATCTAGAAGTACATGGACTTTCAGAGGCTTTCCTGTCATTGCTCTGTACTCTTTAAACTGTTTTCAATTAAAGCAACTGCAATATAACACAGAGAATGGCATAACAGCAAACAAACAGCAAAACATCCTTACCAACTACAATTAAAAAGCCATTTGAAAAGTCTTTACATTGCACCGTCTCTATGCATCCTCCTTGCTGCCAGTAAGAAGTCATCAACAGCTTTTTTTAATCGGACGGAAAGAATATCACTTGCAAAGTGTCAAGAGACCTGTTAAGATAGTGGGAGATTTCTCTCCATACCGAAACACGGTTCATCCACCCACCCCACAACCACCACCCTCCTCTTCTTCCTGTGACAAACAGCACACTTCCTCTCGATGAGAGGGGTCTTTTTTTAACGCGACAAAAATATGTGGGTTTTTTTAGGTAACGCCATGCCAGGCTTTCATGGAGAATCCATGGAACTCTGCACCTTGTTATTGTTGTTGCTGCTGCTGTTGTCGTTAGTGGATGTTCTAGACAGACCACAGTACCAATTGCTTGAGTGTCAGACCTTCATTTGGTCCGCCTGCTCATTCAATTTTACTCTTGTTGTTCTCAAGCGGTTAAGTACTTATTCAGGTATATTGTATGAAATTGGTTGATCTACAGAAATGGAAAAAAAAAGTTCTAAGAAAAAGAGAGGAACAGAGCAACATACATTTTTTATTTGCTGCTATATTTCAGCTGTTTGTGACACAGAACTGACATTTAACTGAGCTTATGGTTTGGACTGCCAAAACAGAATAAATTACCACCATGACATGCTACGGTGAAAGCTCACTTTCAAATTCATTTCTTTCATTATTGTGACTCTCTTCTGTAATATAACCTGTATAATCTATCTATCTATCTATCTATCTATCTATCTATCTATTTATCTATCTATCATTATTATTACTATTGCTATTATTATTGTCATTGTTATTTTTGTGCAGATCCCCTAATAAGTGGCGCTCTCTTTCTTCAGTTTTATTTAGACGTGCGTTGCCAAGGAATCAATTCTCATAGACACATATAAATTACTGTTTAACGAGAAGCCGTACTCCATAAATTATTCAGCACACCTGGGAGTACAATATGAGATCAAATGCTGAGGAAAGAAAAGAGTGGCTCGCTGGAGGCTGGCGGAGAGTGTGCGGGAGCGTGAGCCGTCACATCCTCGCTCTGATGTTAAATAAGGCAGGAGCTCTGCAAGCTGCTCACACACAAGTAATTGGTGGGTACGACACGACATGCTCTGCCACCGCCACAGCCGCCACTGTCCCAGTCACACTCGCTGAGTTTCGTTGGGGCTGGACCTGTGAGGCCGCCCCACGCTGCGATGGCGAGGGCTGAGACGGTGGGCTAAATAGGGAGAAGGGGGAATCTTTCTCACGTCACGCTTCTCTTCTGGCCAGCCATTTGTCGAAACAAATAAAGAGGCAACTGTTGAGTTTTTGGTTCATGAAAATTATATTGTAATTGTTGGGGATTTGCATTAGTTATTCAAACTTTACTGGTAGTTTGCCAGTCAAATTATATCTTGATGATTGTACTTTTACATTTTTATCATGACAAATTTATTTTTAAATGAACCCATGACTAATTACATGTAACTGGTTAATACATTTGTCAAACAGAGCAATTAAATGAGTTTTACTATCAATAAGTATTAAAAAATAATACTTGGTATTAAGAAATAATACTTGGTATTAATTCATGTAATAACCTATTTCATGTAATAACCTATTTCATGTAATAACCTATTTTGATTTCTCCCATGTATCTTTTTTTTGTGTTGAGATGTGACACTGATGAGAAATGAATTGAGCAGTTTGGACTATTTCTCAAGAGCAAAAGCAGTTTCAGTGCAAATGCGGTCATTGCCCCGCTAATTACAGAGAAAGAGGGGGAAGTTTGAGCAAAAATGATAGCAGGTACAGGAAGTTACATCAGCTTGTCTTGCATGCACTGAATACATCAGAACAACCATATAATGTGTGGGTGCAAGAACCAGTGATTGCCATTTACCAGTCAGCCAGGTGGGATGTCTGATAGAATGACTTTAACTGTAACCACATGTTACTATACAGTTTATAAATACTGAGTGGATTGCTGCTATTTACCACTGCCAGGAGTTCAGTTTTGTTCTGGGATATGTTTTGAGAACTAGTTTAGACTAGTGTATCTCAAGGCATAGTGGAATTGTTTGTATATGAAGATACACACGTAGGTGTGAGTCTACCGGGAGTATGACACTGTAGTGTCTGAATTTATTCTGTCTGCCATTTTTATAAATATGTTCATATGAGCCTTTGTGTAAAAGTGTGTGTGTGTGTGTGTGCCCACGTGTGTGTGAGTGTGTCCATGTGTGTGTCCGTGTGTGTGTGTGTGTGTGTGTGTCCACGTGTGTGTGTGTGTGTTTGTGTGTGTGTGTGTGTGTGTGTGTGTGTGTGTGTGTGTGTGTGTGTGTGTGTGTATGTGTCCACGTGTGTGTGTGTGTATATGTGTGTGTTAGTGTGTATGCATGAAGATGGCTACCATTGCTCTCCACCAGCAGGGATGGATTAGAGCAGCAGGAGGCCGGTTGCCTTGCCGACGGCTCCCAAACGGTGTACTGCAGCGCCCCCTTCAGGCCGCCGCCGTCCCTAAGCTCATTCCCCTCCCAGCAGCAGGGAGGCCTGCATTGGGGTGGGTGGGGAGGGAGGCAGCCATCCAGCCAGCCAGCCAGGGGCACCACAGGGACACTCTCCTCAGCTTCCAGCTTCCAGCACCCCCTTCCACCCATCCACCACCCGCCACGAGACTCTCCCCGATTGTGCCACCTCCGATCAGGCGATGAGACGCAGCGGTGTCCCCTGACAGCTGCCTGGTGCCTAAAACCCTCTCCAAACCCACCCATCCACCGCTCCGCACCCCGCCCCCCCCCCCAAGACCTCAGCCCCGGTGCGATCCCTCCTGAGTACAGCCAGGCATGTGTGAGTGAAGTTTCTGTGCCATGTAGGGCTCTTTGGCTCTCTTTGTTTTAACTCATCCCGGTGACAAGCATGTTCTCCTCCGGCAGGCCGCCCCAGGTCCCCAGTGGTTACACGGGAATGCACTGCTGCTGACACATGGTGGCAAATGAAGCCTGCCTGCCTTGTGTATAAACACACACACACACACAAACACACACATACACACACACACACACACATACATACACATACACACACACACAAAAAACATACACACACACACATAAACACGCAGACATGCTCTCTCTCTCTCTCTCTCTCTTTTTAAACTCACACACAAATACACACACACACATACACACACACACACACACACACACACACACACATAATTACTTAAACACCTTCACACGCAAACTCCTTAAATACACACACACACAACTGTGCTATTACACAGATAAACACACACACACACACACACACACACACACACACACACACACACACACACACACACACACACACGCGCGCCTACACACCCGGTCCCCACTGCATTTAATCTCTGTGGATCACATTAAGAGATCGTGGATTGATGGCTGTGTTGCGGCAGCAGAGCTGTATCTATGCAGCCAAGTGAACCGAAGGACCCCGCGTGTTACGGAGGCAGCGGCGTATTTGACACGGTTGCAATTCTCGCTGGAGGAGATGCGATGCGGCGAAACCCGGCGAGGATTGAATAATCGAACAAATGGTGCATTTTAAAGGAAGGTGGAGCAGGGGGGTGGGGGGGGGGGTACAGCTGCAAGAGCTCGTCAGGGAAGTGGAGCAAGCTTTCCGTCACTTACATCATCTGAGCAACTCTTATTTTGCTACCCCCCCCCCCCCTTATTTGCGGAAAAGGGAGTCAGTCTCCACCTCTTGGCTAAATATTAACAATTCATTTGAGTCGCTTAATCGCCTTCTTTCTCTCGTGTCAGCCGCTGTTATCGTTACCTAACCATCTCTCCGCCTGAGTTTGGACTCTTTTTCATAGCTGTAACTTTGACTGCCAAATAAACCCAAATCATTCAGATGCGTTTTTACCGGGATGAAACTGATTCCTACACTGCCACCCACCTCTTGGACCATGAAACAGCAAGTGGTCAGCCTAGGACATTTTTTTGCAGTACAGGCCACACTCCTAGGGTATTTGGTGTCTGACCATGATTAACATTTGAATGAACCTTGAGATCAGTTAAGGTCATCAGTGACCTTCCCCCGCTCTCCTCTGAAACAAACGCATCCTTCACACAGCAGACCTACTTTTGCTGAAAGATAAACAGGCTCTCAACAACAACACAATCACATAATAAAAATACCGCAGCAGAAATAATAAAACTAAAAGGAAGCTAGGAATGACTTGAGCAGTGAGGCGACAGGCTAAACAGAGGGGGGGACTCAGTGCTTTGCCAGCCAACTGTCAAAATAACGTGCCGATAATTAGGACCTTTTGTCGCAGCGAGCGCATCTCAAGAAAGACACCTGCATTTCCTGCGGAGGGGAGCGACGCGTGCGGTGATTGTCATTTTTAATCTCGTCCTCCCCACCGAGCTCCACGCCACACCGCCGCCATTGCCAGCAGGGGAGCCGCCCCTAACAGGCACGCGTGCACAAGCGTGCGTCCCCATTGCTGAGCAAGCCAGACGGCGTTCGGACGCAATTCCATACTTACGCACAAATCGGCCCAGCCCTCTTCGCCGTCGCGCTCGAGCTATATTAATCACGGACTCGCTGTTCATTAACTCGTCAAGTTTTAAAGTCGCGGGGCCGAGAAATGGTCTGTCGCTCAGCATGGGTCTATGTGATTGCAATGATTCTTATGCTAATGGCTGCGAGCACTGGAAATTACACGCCGGTTGAATTTTGCAATTGTTGCTCGATGCCCAGATATTACAGTATAAACCATTGTGAGCGCTAACCTAATCATTTTGTTACAGAGATCAGTAACTTGTGACTAATACTGTGGCTAATACTCACATCATTGTCTATACGTTTAGTACCACAAGGTTTCCACAAGGATTTTACAGCACCCAGACCAAAGTATGATTATTACACTCATATATTAGAAATATGGCAGAGACAACAAACTCGAAAACAAGCAGCAGGGAGGGGGGAGAATGGCTGAGACAGCTCTGCTCCAGAACTGGTTAACACAGAGCCCGTCAGGTTAGGCAAATGTGTGCCTCTGTTTCTCTCTTTCATTTCTGCCCCTGAATGGAGGCCGCGTGTCTGATCGCCTGAGCCAATTTGCCAGCCCATGTGGCCCGCATCCCATCAGACCTGGGCATTGTGCCTCCTGCTTCCTGGCTGAGCGCGCCAAATTATTTTCACACACCCTCCCCCCACAACCACAACCACCGCTCACCCCCCCCCAACACCCCCCCAACCCCCCCGCTCCCATACCACCAGCACCCTCCCTCCACCAAAAGGCTTGGATATGCGCCGCTGATTCCGAATGCCCGGGCTCCCACACTGTCGGGATCGTTTCTGGCTGGGCGCCAACCCCATTATATTGATCTCTCTTTTCTGAGCATTTCAATGGGCCCCAGACAATGCAGATTTAGAGCAGAACATATTAGGCAAATAACATGGGCTTAGGGCTCGGCTCTCCGCACACTCACCATCGTTAATATCAACGCTTTGCACTTCTGTCCCTCCAACACCCCCCACCCCCCCGTCCCCCTAAACACCAGCCTCTGTCTACACCCACCTCATAACGTTTGACGTCTGAGCACTCATTGGCAGCACTCCTCCCACACCCTCACCCCATATGTCGGTCTCAGACAGTTTAATAATTTCTTCTGTACTTTACCTTAAGTGCCGTGTCACTCTAAATGTGTAATTAGGTTACGGTACATTTTCATCGCTATTGCCGGAGACTGTTATGGCTCGGGCAGGTTTTTAATGACACTCATCGCTTGCCATTGCTGCCGACGGTCCTCGGAGGCATCCCTCTGGCACGCGGCCGCCTGGAGCCCAGCGGCCCTCGCCGGCGTGTCGTTCGGCGCCAGCGCAGGAATAGTCGGTTGGTGATCCAAAAAAAACAGGCCGGCAAACACAATACGTTAGATAATGAGCACGGCGAGGAGATTATTCCCTTCTCTTTCCTGGGAGGGAAATCAGGGTGAGCATTTGAATGGGCATCCTCTAAAGATGGAGCGCGGAGGAGCCACTCTAACACTGCCAACGCGAACCCATGTCTGTGTGCTTTGAGCCGCCGACTGTGAAAAGAATAGAAGGCGTTTGCTGAATATGGCCTCCGAATACAGCAGACTTAGAGGAGCACACAGTCTGCGCTGTGCCAAAATTATTTCTGTGCTGAAATGCTCAAATCTCTCTTTTCACTTCCCCTGCACTCAACACAATTCTGTATCCCCAGCAGCCCAAGATCATTTCTAGAGAAACGTGAAAACAATATCTTGTGAGGACAGCTCACGGCGTGTCTTTCCAAAAGTAAAATTAGCACGCATGCTTTGTCACAGTAATCTTACATGTGCCTCTGTACGGCTATTTGGACTGAAAGATGCGCTTGATAGTCATCATTTTGGGTGGAATGCCTCCACGATAACTCAACCAGCCTGGCCCCTGTGCAGGTTAACCTAGCCAGAGACTGACCCATAGGACTTCACAGCCCATATTACGGGGGCTTCTCATTACGGTGAGATTACTGCACTGAGCTCCCTAATCTAATCTAAACTGGGTTCAGATCTAACTTGGTGATTGGGCTGGGAGGCAGCTCATTTGTGGTCAGAGGAGCTGTGATTCGGTCTATTGTGATTTATGGAGATGCAGAGCATTTTTGAGCACTCCCATGGTTTATTACATTCATTTCGTGCGGTTCCACAAACATAGTTCTTTGCCCCTTGCATCTTTGTCATGTGTCCCAAACATTTCAATATAATTTTTTTGAACACAGCAATACCAGCAATAATTGGCACAGATCGGCTTCAAGAAAAGCAGATTTCGCTGACTTTTGCTCTTGTCCTCACAAGCTATTAGGGGCTATGATATAATCTCATCTAAAAGCCATTTACAGAGTAAGAATACATCAAACTTAGCTATTTCTCGGGGAGTATTAAGCACATATTGAATCAATCAATCAGCGGGAGTTAATCAATCAGGTCCCGGCGGAACCTGGCTCTCCACGTCCGTCGGCACCAATGGTCACCTTACGCGTGCCTTCACAAAAGACAGCGGTGGAACGACGAGTGTGTGTGTGTGGGGGGGGGGGGGGGGGGGGGAGAGAGAAGAAGGCAGCGGTGGTGGCGGATGCAGTGCGGCGGTGGCAGCTCTAATTCTAAATTCATTTGTGCCGCCCACCGACCCCCAATTCGCACAGCAGTCGGCGCAGCGCCCCCCGGGGAGCCCTATCACTGCTCTATATGCAAATGGCCTCGCACCTGGGCTACAGTGCAGCCACGCTGGGAGCTTACTTATGCTAATCTGATAGAGTGGAGGCGCACATGCTCACCCCAACACACACACACACACACACACACACACAGTGTGATTTTTCAGGTTTGTGTATGTGTATGTGTATGTGTGTTTGTGTTTCTGTGTGTGTGTGTGTGTGGGGGGGGGGGGGGGGGGGGTGGGTTGTTGTGGGCAGGGGGAGGGAGGGCACTCCAGCCAAGTGGGATCCGTGAGAAATAGAGAGAAAGGGTGATAAAAAGGGAGATAGGGTGTGTGTGTGAAAGAGAGGGAAGAGAAGAAGGAAACAACATGTGTATGTGGGAGAGAGAGAGATGAGGTGGGATGGGGTCGAGTGTGGGTGGGAGTGGGTGGAGGTGTCGTTGATGGACACCACTGCGCCGACTGAGAGTGCAACACTCCTTACGTTGACAAAGCCAACCAAACACTGCGACTCTCCTCATCACTGAAACTTCCCAGTTAAAAAAAAAAGAAACGAAACATCAGACTTGGCTGGATGTTTCGCGCACATGCCAATCAAAAGGAAGAAAAGAGGGCACGTAATTGAGAGCTGTCACTGTGGTGCGGCGTTTGGCAGCGGCGGCGTCAGGCGTCAGGCGGCGGCACACAGGATGTAAATATTCTGTCGGGGCGGCATGCGTGTCAGGGGCCGTGTCATTGACATCTGCTCTGCGATGTCACGTCTCCCCGAGCCAGGGCCCGACAGGAGCAGCTGGGGCCCCTGTGCAGGATGTAATGAAGGGTCGCCATGGGGACGCAGGAGCAGGGATCATCCTGCCCCACCTCCATCCAACCCTCCATCCCCACCCCAACCACCCCCACTTCTACCGCCCCCCCCCACCTCCCAAAAGCGCTCGTACCACGACCTATATGGCCCCTGTGTGTGAGTGTGTGTGTGTGTGTGTGGTGGGGGGGTAAAAGAAAACAGCAAGTAGCCTAGCCTACAAATTCTGTAATTGTTGCGTGGTGCTTGCGTATTCTCTCTCCTGCTCAAACAAAAGGTGTGCGTGTGCATATTTCTGCATTAAGTTGATTTTGATAACGTGTTTACAAACTTTACTTTACAGAAAATTGTAAATAGCCTATACTGTCATGCAGTTAATGGGATACTGTGCAGAGTTGGGAAGTCATGGTAGGCCAATTTGGTGTGAATACACACACACACACACACACACACACACACACACACAGGGAAAAATGATCTCTGGTTGTTGAGTAGCCTGATGGTACGCACAGTACATACGGCCGTACACCTGCAGGGGCGCCTGGGTCAAAGAAGAGAAGAAGAGTGAGGCTGACTGAGTGAGTGAGTCAGTGAATGTTTGATGAAGGAAGAAGAAGGAGAGAAGGAGCAACTGATTTAGTTTGTGAATGATTAAGCAAGTGAGAGAGTGAATGAGCGAGTATCAATCAATCGATACAACTTCATTAGTCCCTGGGGGGGCAATTCAATCGGGCCGCTCTCAATGAGGCTCACGCTGAACACCTCACCATGAAACACATGATCACACAGTGCAACAGGACCAACTACAGGCCAACAGATAACTCTAGTGAGTGACTGAGTGAGTGAGTGAGTGAGTGAGTGAGTGAGTGAGTGAGTGAGTGAATGAATGAAAGAATGAGCCTCAGAAGTACCCACCGAGAGCTTGTGATGTCAGTCTGGGGGGAGCTAGCACAAAAAAGGCCAAATCTGACAAAGGAATGGACTTTACAATAAACAATGAATATCAAAGCAGTATAAAAAATATATTGTCCTACAAATTATAAGGACAACATTGACATAAACAATAATAGCTACATCACAAATAACAATACCAACAGTAACAATAACAGAATAGCATAAATAGGCTAAATAAACAACATCATAAACAATAATTTTGCTCTATTACATTCCTCTGATGACTGACTCTGTGGGTAAGTAGATGACTGAAGGAACCTACTTTTTTGAGTGACAGATCTGGTATGACTGTTAAATAAATGTTTGTACACTGAAAACACAGCAAATGCTCTAAAATCCAGTTCTCTCCTTGGATCAAGAGAAGAAGAGTGCAAAGAGTTAAAGCATTGTTCAGTTAATGAGGACAAAACAAATCATCATCACACCCAGCTGGAAAGCCATCCAACTGGGCCACATGCCTGTGCAAAACATCACACAGGAAATCTCCCTTAAAAATAAACACTCTCACAGCAGACAATGCACAAAATTAATGTGCAAATGTATTCTGAAAATTAAAAGGCAGAATTAAACAGGCAAATTAGGTAGCTACACTTGAATTGTTGGGATTATGAATAATTACGGAAAATTTCCCCTCTCCTAATATGACTATTTTTTGTCGTTCGGTAAACAAAGACTTAATTGTGAAATTGCCGGGGTGATACTGGTGCTGTGAGCGGTGGTGGTGTCACCGGTAGGACGGGGAAAGGTAATAAGCGACTTCTCCTGACGTGCCTGTCTGATGAGATGCATTAAAGTTCAGTTCCACTCCGCCACCTCAGACACACTCACTCACACACTCTTGACAAAACATTTTTCTTTTTCTTACCCGCACCCCACCACTCTTACCACCACCACCACTGAAGGCAACTATTAAAGACGACACACACACAAACCCCTCCAACCCGGTTTTCTGTTATGGCAGTGGCAACTGAAACACTCGTCAGCTCAGAGTGCTTTGTCTCAAAGAGCAGCTTTGGTCTGTGATAAGCCATAATGACCCTCATGGGCATACCGTTACTTCAGGCACCACGTTCGGGCGTCTATTAAGACTACCGAGTTCTCATTTCACTTCCCCGAAAAAAAAACAAAAAAAAAACATCTGCTATCCATCACATGGCCTGTCTTTTCCTGTGTTTTTTTCTCTTTCACGAGGTCTGAAGACACAGGCTCACTTCTTTTTCAAAGTTCGTCTCGCGTTTAGAAAAGACATCTGGAGACAAGCGGCCCTCTCTGCGGGGATACGGCTGTTAAAAAGCATCAAATATACAAGTCGCCGTTTTATTTTCTTTCCCTCTTCATCTCTCTCTCTCTCTCACACACACTCTCTCTCTCTCTCTCTCTCTCTCTCTCTCTCTCTCTCTCTCTCTCTCTCTCTCTCTCTCTCTCTCGAGCTTCAATGAGGCTTCGGTGAGGACCGCTCTCACACTCATTACACCGGCGGCAGCCCAAGCTTTTAACCAGAGCTGTCCGCGCACAGCGCTCAGCCTACACCTCGCTGAGTCCTGGCCTCGGGCAGATGGGCTGCTTTGATGCAGAGATCAGTGCTGGTGTTACTGCCCCCCCCCGCCCCACCCCACCCTTCACTGCCTTTAAAGGTTGCGATGGAGGAGGGGGGAAATTGGGGATGATGGCATTGCTCCTCCTTTTGATTGAGAATGATAACAAACTCATCTATGGATGTCTGCAGAAGAACAAGTTGAGTGAATGTTAAAAGAAGAGGTGCATTTTTTCCCTGCCTTCTTTTGTGTGCGTGTGTGTGTGTGTGTGTGTGTGCGTGTTACTCCAGTGCTGTGGACAAAGAAGAGAAAGGTGTCACGGAATCCTCCAGAGAATCCTCCACGCTGTGGCGTCTGATGTGTTTGCTTGACAGAGCTTAGAAGTCCTGGTGGAGTGTCGGGCCGGGAATTGGAGGGGAGAGGGGGGTGGTTTAATACACACTCTGTTAGCCCTGCGTGTGAGCACGTGTCTCTGCTGAGAATTAATCACGATGACGCACTGGGATCTCGTCAGGTACACACCAACACTCTCTGGTAAACAGTATCACAGCACACGGCCTAGCACAGTCAGGAAATGGACACTTTTCCCCTTCAAAAAAAAGCCACCAACTTGGTGAAGGACACTTTGTGTTTACAAGATGCAAGTTGCTTTGGAATACGTAGACACACCTGCCAAACAAGCATCAAAAAGTGAACACCTGGATTCATAATAATGAACAGAGTTGGGGAAAGTGCTGCAAGCCTCGGGGCAAGGCATATTTTAACCTGCCAGAAAAGACTTTTGACAAAGTTGCGTGACAGTTGTCTGCGCAAAGTACAAAATGTTCTCTTTGGCTGGTTGATCTTAATCAGACGGCACTCACATCACTCTCCATTGCATTCAGATTTCACTCTGTTTACTGTGTGTCTAGACGGCCCTGGCGCACATTATAGCACTAAAACGGCATGAAACCAATGGCAAACTATCTGGGACAGTTTACTGAGTTGCGGGTGAAGGCATTTATATTTCAAGACTGCTCCTGGTGAGTGAGTGTATACTCGTAATGTCTAAGCAACAAAAGACTTAGGCAAAATTATCTTGTGAAATCATGCTTAATTTTTTATATAGTCTTAATTATGGATTATTTCCAGCTCCACGACCAATATCTCTGGTGCCCCCCAAAACATTTAAAATGAGAGCAGTAAAGAGAGCACATTACACTTAACTGGGGTGGACCAAAGAACTAAAGTAATCTTTAATTTGACCATACTGTGGGATCAGTGAAGCAGAGCTCCACTAAAGACAAAGAGAAGGTCTTTGTGAAGGAGAGTCATGCTGCTTCACATTAAGTCCAGTGGAGTCAACGCCGGGCTGCCCGTCGGCAAACAGTGGCATGTGGGCGGGCCTTAGAATAACTGTTCCATTAGCCAGTAATTAAGGCCTGATGAAATAGATGACAGTTTGCTCTCTCAAACCAATCACTTCTTTAATGAGTCAATTAGGTTTAGGAGCACACGGATATCCAGTGATTCTCTAAGGATAGAGAGGCCAAACATCTCAGCAGACATACATGAGACCAGTGATGTATGTACTTTTTCCATATAATCATTTACATACTGTATAACTATATGTAATGTGATGAGTAATGACACCTTCATCTCAGTTGTGTTATGTTTGCAGATTACAGATAATTATACCGATATCTATACATATCTATATCTATTTGTTTACATTTTCACATTTAGAATCTGTCCATTCATGGAGCATCAACCACCTATAAGCCTGTGTGCTGGTGAGGATGTCTGTAGATGCTTGACCACCTGCCAGAGACGGTGTAAAGCTCTGCTGAAACACAGTCTCCACCATAACCAGCAGGAAATTTAACTGAATTGATTTGAACTGAATTGATCTTCAGAACCCTCTTGTACTTGGTGTTAAAACCTTCTTACAAGGTGTTAAACCAGGTGTGTATCAGGTTTGCGTCATGTCTCTTTCTCACCCCTAACTGAACATTATTAACTGAACTGATAGTAAGAGAAGGGGAACTCTGACACAGAATGAGAGAGCGCGCAAGAGAGAGAGAGAGAGAGAGAGAGAGAGAGAGAGAGAGAGAAAGAGAGAGAGAGAAAAATAGAAGGTGTGTGCTTGTGTCTGTTTTTGAGGCCATCTATGGATATGTGAAGTTCCAGTTAGCTGATCAACCATTTCTCACCTTACCTCAAGTAAAGCCCTCCTTACACTGACAGACTTAGCAAAGATTTGGAAAATATTTTTGAAAGACTACAGTCTCAGACCCTCTCACATCTAAAGACAAGTAATAGAGTTGTTGAGTCACAGACTAGTCACAGATTTAGATTTTGCAACAACTAGGGATCATGCAGAGTCACTATTTACAAGACTGCTACTAGATTCCTTTAAATTATTTCCATCGTGCACTACATATCAACAGGAACTCATATGATAGCCTACTCATATCAAAGTAATTTTGCAAAGTGTTTCTGCAGCATTGTTTCATGTGTGACATCCCTAACAGATATATAGTTGTTCTGTCACGTCGAATAGCCGACTAATAATTTATAAGAAATGAAATAACAAATAATCATATAGGCTACAGCTGTC